>NC_045440.1:135391615-135529775 GCF_002776525.5 Piliocolobus tephrosceles | reverse complement strand
GTCTGTCACATTACAAAAAAAGGCAGTTTGGATATCGAGCAAATAGGCAATGTTCTGTCTGTCACATTACAAAAAAAGGCAGTGGCAAAGTAACATGTATGAAGAATAGGCCAGGCTTCTGCTGTTGTCCCTGTCATCAGCTAACTTACCTCCCAGCCTCAGTCCAGCACAATTCTTCAAGTTGTCCCTAACCACGACCTACATAAAGCTAGGCAGGTGCTACTCTCTCTACTACCACGACCATTACCATTTGGGTTCATAACCTATTGATCTGTTTTTCTCAGAGGTCTATAAGCTCCTGAAGGGCAGAGCTGTGGTTTATTCATTTCTGAAAGACGCAGAGGGTGAAATGTTACATTGAGAAGGAATCCAGAAATGACTGATAAGAAAGTCCACAGTTACCATGTACATCTTTCCCCTCTGTGAAAGAAAATTGCAACCTTGGAAATGTGAAGTCCTCTCTAATATATTAGACTAAACTATTAATCATTTTATAAGTTGCAATTAGTTACAGTCAGTCAAAATGCTATAATAAAAAATGAAAACATCATTTGACTCCCACACTGAAAATACATAGAAAGTTTAAACTGATTATCATAAAAACTAGCTGGACATGGTGGCACACACTCATAAAGCTCAGTTACTCGGGAGGCTAAGGAAGGACGCACCTGAGCCCAGGACATTGAGGATGCAGTGAGCTACGATCACACCACTGCACTCCAGCCTGAGCAACAGAGCAAGATCCTGTCTCAAAAAAAACCCTCCAAAATTTTTTTTAAAAAAACAACTTACAGGTGTGTTTCTTGAGCTATAAATAAATTTTGGCAGTCAGTAGACATACATCTTAAAATGTAATTTTTAGTATCGGGTACCACACATAGGCCATTCTAGGTCATTTTGCATCACTGTGCCACAATAAAGCTTTGACTACACAAAATAATAAGATACAAATTTTTTTTTATTTCTTCAATTCATCATTTTTGATGTGGTTCTTGTGTTTAAAATGTGCCACTTTTACACCCAAAAAAATAAGACTTCAATCTGTTAATTTTAACTATATAGTACATCATAGACATTTACAAAGAAATCTGAAATCATAGACAATACAAATGGTTTTTTAAAGTCACCATAATACATTCTGAAACTCTGTGACTAATATACCGCATTTCTCGATCAATGAATTAGCCTTTGAGACAGCAATTCACATTAATAGTTGAAGTATATTGTTTATAATTTTTATAACATGAAGCTAATAGTATACATTTCTTCTAGTCTTACAACACAAGAAAGCTAATAATCAACTATAACCCTATAATAGATTTTAACTATTTTATTCATTGACTGATCTGGTTTTAGCCTTGACAGTGTGATTACTGACCTTGCTGCATTTATTTTAAAACTCAAAAAAAATATATAATAAAATTAAATTAAAATAAAATAATCTAGCCACAATGAATACCAACATTGGCCTGGCATATTCATTACTGTATACACTACTGTTCTGTTTTAGGCCTTAGCAAAATTTGGGACGAGGATAATTTAACAACTGTGAAGGAAAACACAGGATCAAAGACAAAGTACAGGAAGGCGATCTTTCTACTAAAACCCAATTTAAGGCAACTTTACCCAAAAGCACTCACTATACTTAATATAGCATAAAGACTTACCTTTTAAAAATTACAATCAGGTCTTCAGGGAGAGAAGACCTTATTAAAAAAAAAATTACTTCCCTCTGCCACAGGAAACATATTACTGATTAAGAACTTCCTCATTCAGATTTTTGCAGAAGCCAGTATATTTGTATCATTTTTATACTTTTGTGTTTTCATATTTAATGTCCTCAAATCAAATCAAGATATTTCTTCATAATCATTTTTATATAGTTCTCTGGATGCTCTTCATCACATATTATTGATTGGAAATGGAGTGTAATGTATTACCTGCCTGCAAGAGCTAAATTTACTGACAATTGAAGGACGTTCTGCCCCACTTCATAGATTCTGCAAAAATGAACTGCTGTTGAATTTGACTAACTGCACAGATTGTGGTGTATTTGAAGGCTACTAAGTACAATTTATAATGCATAACAAAAATCTTCATTATTTTAGTTACAAAATGCTTAGCACAGGGACATATCACATAGTAAATGTTAAAGTATCAGGTATTACTCAGATATTTAAAGGACATCATGTGAAAAAGGGAATAGTCTGTGATATCCTCAAAGGACAGAACCTGGATGTAAATATATTCCTGAGACTCAAACCAGAGGTTAGACTAAGGAATCTCTCTAAGGTTCATTCTCTCAAGCACATGACATTCCAACTCAAATGCAAACAAACATTAACTAATTTTTGTTGAAAGTAGTATATAAGGTACTGTGGAAGATAAAGAAAAAAACCGTAATGCAAAATATTATTTAACAAGAACTTACATACTTGAAAGAGTAGAAGGACCCACCTATAAACAATATAAATAAGATATAAGATAAATGAGAAAAATCAAAGTCTAGAAAAGCTTCTTAGAGGATGTAAAAGATGAGCTCAGTCAACCATAAACACGAAATGAGTAGAACAGATTATTTCTTAAGAGACCAGAACATGAAAAGACTTTTCTGAGTTGGACTGATTAGGACAAGTTTCTCCTTTCAAGAAACCTGAGCTCTGAGTTAGCCTTTGAAGAAAGGAAAAAAACGAACAGAGGGAACAGAGTATTCTAGAAAGGCTGAGGGAAACAGGATGTTCTGCAGTAATAAAATGACTAGCCCAGCTGAACTGCAGATTTAGCTCTGGGGCCTAGAGAAGAAGAAACGGAAAGACAAATTAGCAGTAGCTATACAAGCATATATGATAACATATACTTCTCTCTCCTCAAAACTTCAGACAACCCTGTACATATATGGATGTTAAGCTTGGACTTTGTAGGCACTGTAAACAACTCAAAATGTTAGAGTAGGGCAGTAGCATGATGAAAACACTGTAGTTATGTGATTAGTCTTTTCACGTGTCAAAGGATAAAAAAATTACTTGGTGAAAAAATTAAAGATAATTATATCAACTATGAAGAAAAATGCAGAGTCAAGGACAAAGTACAGTAAGGAGATCTTTCTATTAAAAATCTCTTTTAAGACAACTTTACCTAAAAGGATTTACTATACTTAATATAGCATAAAGAGTAAACTTTATAAAATATAACCAGCTTTTCAGATTTCTATTGAAATTGCCTTCATCTGTTTAATTAGATATTTATTAATGTTATTTCTGAGTATATAAAAATACTGAAGGGGGTATGCAGAAATAACTCCTTTGGCATAAAATGCTAATAATCATACTTTGGTAATAAATGATCTCTACACTGGTCCTTAGTGCTCATGAGAAACAATCTAATAAGCATTCATTTTATGACCTAAGAACTACCTGTAGAGCAGGTCTTAGCAAGATACAGCAATTACATTAAGTCCCTGATACTTAGTTCAGCACAAGCTAAATGTCAAAAATGCCAATCACAGCGCTGCAGGCTTTTAAATTTTAATTGCTTAAAAAAAGGGGAAACTAAATCTACCAATGCCAATTTCAAATTGCTTCATTTGTCTTCACTTAGTTCTGTTACCACTTCTTTGTAAGCCAAAGGACACTGCTTCCTACTGAAAGCTGAAGAGACAGATGTGGCAAGAAGCAGTTCTTCTCAGTGCGCACTGGCAAATGAGGTCAAGCAGGAGATTGTGACTCAGCTAATGCTGGTTCCCAACTTTTCTCATTTTAATATTTTGATATGTTCCTTCTGAATTAACTTGCCATTCCAGTGACAAGAAAGCCTCCTGAAGTTCTTGGAAAATAAAACACTTTATACTAAAATGAGATGAATGTTTAAAGTTCAAACCTAGACTCAGAATAACAACGTTTTATTCTTCCTAAGAAGCATCTGAATGTGGCATTTCCAATTTGTCAAAAAAAAAAAAAAAAAAAAAAAACAACCCTGACATTTTCCCAGATGCCTTTTAAAAGGCCATGAAGTTTATACAGAGCAAAATGAACACATTAGAAAAAATGAGTACAAAACATTTTATTATATGTCACACAAATATTGAGAATGGAAAAGATAATTAATATCCACAATTAGACAATTTAAAAGATAGTTCCTTCAGTGCATACCCACAAAAACTCAAATCACTTATTTTAAAAAGTATACATGATCAATAGCTTATTTTCGCTTTATACACACACGCCAACATATTTTAAACAGTAAAGTCATGTAACACTTCGTCAAAATAACGATCTCCCCAATTTATTTATGCTTCATTGACAGGCCAGTCTTGGAGGTGAACCTATGCAAAATCTCTACCTTTTCAGCCTTACTTCCCAATAAAGCATAACATTTTTCACAGCAAAAGCTGTGAATACAGCTTTCAAATCAAGTCTCAAACATTTTCATTCCAATGCATTTGCTCATACCATTCATTCCATGGAGAATATTGTTGTCTCAACAGAAAGTGGTATTAGTAATAAGTATTCAGTAGTAAGTCAATATGCATTCCAATTACAAAAAAGTTCCTGGAGATAAAATCTATTATAAGTCATAAAATAGGAAGTTCGACAATTTTAAATACAATTTATGATACTGAGTTGGTAAAGAAAACAAGAAACCAAAAACAACCTAAGAATTTCCAACAAACTGTTGGAACAGAAGGACAAAGATTGAAAACATGAAGCATGATTATGTACCTGGAAAACCAAGGCAATAGGTTAACATACAGGAAAGTGGGAGAGTTCTCAGTTGTCACACTCAAGTACATTAATGTGTGGGAACAAGGCTGTCCATTTATTAGTCAGAACAACTGGAGAATTTAAGAGAGAAATTAAGAGTAAATGTGATTTTAAGAAGCAATGGACAAGTGCTGTGGGTTGAATTATGTTCCCCCAAAAATATGTTAAAGTCCTAACACCAGTAAAGGCTGAATTTACCTTATTAAAAATGCTTGAGACCGGAAGTGTTTCAGTTTTTTTTTTTTTTTTTTATTTAAGGGTGCTTGCAAAATATATACTAGTTGAGCAACTCTAATAAAAAAATCTGACATTCAAATTGCTCCAAAGTGCATTTCTTTTGAGAGCTCAAAAAGGAGCTGAAAAGTTTCAAATTTGGGGGCATTTTAGATTTTCAGGTTAGGAATATTCAACCTATACCTGCCATTGTGACTTTATTTGGAAATGGGGTCTTTGCAGATATAATCAAGATGAGGTCATACTACATTAGGGTAAGCCCTAAATCCAATGACTGATATCCTTATATAAGAAAAACAAAGATATGGATACACACCAGAAGGCCGCATGAAGACAGCGGAAGAGACTGGAATTATTTTGCACAAGCCAATGAATTCCAAGGACTACAGTAAATACCAGAAGCTGGAAAAGGCAAAAAAGTACTCTTCCCCAGAGCCTTCAGAAGCGTGATCCTGCCCAAATCTTGATTTTGGATTTCTGGACTCCAGAACTGTGAGAGAAAAATATTCTGTTGTCCTAAGCCACCCAGTTTGTGCTACCTTGTTATGGTAGCCCTAGAAAACTAATACACGTAAGATTTCACACAACATGTACACCAGTAAATTCTATATTTAGGATATATGTACCATTCTTGAAACCAGTTTAAATGCCAAAATGACTTTAAGTCAGCCTCCAGAGAATTCAACTCCTTCCTTGATATTTCAGTCACTCAAACTCAAACATTCCTCCCTCATCTCAATAGTAACATACAAAGTAACTAAGACAAGGAAATAAGGAATTTTTGTTCAATTCTAGCAATTTTTTTCAAGTGCTACATACACTTCACGTAAGTTTAGGTAAATGAATGTCTGGTCTCAGGAAAAGAAAAAAGATTATGCCATTAATTTACATCAAAGTTTAATAAATAAGCACAATTTAAAAAATGAAAATGTTGGAAGTAAAAGTCTGTTTCATTTTCATGTCTGATATATATCTGTTATGGATTACATTGTGTCCCTTCAAAATTCATATGTTAAAGTCATAATTTCCAGTGCCTCAGAAAATGACCATATCTGGAGGGGGGGGGTCTTTGTAGTAGCAATCAAATTAGGATAAGGCCATTGGGGTAGGTCCTAATCCAGTATGACAAGTATTCTTATAAAAAGGAGAAATTTAGAGACAGACACACCTAGAGTCAGAACTCCAGGTAGATGGCTATCTAAAAGTCAGGGAGATGCCTGGAACAGATCCTTCCTTCACAGCCCTCACAAAGAACCCACCCTGCCAACACCTTGATTTCAGAGGTCTCCCCTCCAGAACAGTGAGACAATAAATATCTGTTGTATAAATCATCCAGTTAGTTGCACTTCGTTACAACAGCTCAGCAAATTTTTTTTTTTTTTGAGATGGAGTCTCCCTCTCGCCCAGGCTGGAGCGCAGTGGCTGGATCTCAGCTCACTGCAAGCTCCGCCTCCCGAGTTTAGGCCATTCTCCTGCCTCAGCCTCCCAAGTAGCTGGGACTACAGGCGCCCGCCACCTCGCCCAGCTAGTTTTTTGTATTTTTTTAGTAGAGACAGGGTTTCACTGGGTTAGCCAGGATGGTCTCGATCTCCTGACCTTGTGATCCGCCCGTCTCGGCCTCCCAAAGTGCTGGGATTACAGGCTTGAGCCACCGCGCCCGGCCAGCTCAGCAAATTTATACACGAAATTCTAATCCAAGTGTTTTTCAAAGGCACAAAATCTGGCTTCATGGATATTGTGCAAATACAGTGGGAAACCAGAAGACTTAACCAAATGGCAACAAGATCCAATCTACTCCAGGAATTCCCTGCTCCTATCTATCCCTCATCTACCAGTCTGATTCTTTCAAAATGTATTTAGCAAATATTTCAGCGTCCACTAAATTCTAGGTTTGGTCTTACTTAATCCTCAGAATGACCCTATGAGGTAGGTATTGATATTTACACTTTACAAATAGAGAATCAGAAAGACAATAATATCCCCAAGACCATACAACGAGAAGCACGGAGCACAGACCTCTTTAACGGCCTCTAAGCCTGTCCTCTCAACACTTTATACACTATACTGCCTTTCTGAGAAAGTTCTCTTCAAAAAAAGTCTGAACTGTCTACTTTGGAGACTAAAGCAACGTAGTCAAAACATTGTGCAGCTGCCAAAAAATTATACAATTACTGCCACTGCTCTCCAGAGGTACAAAACTTAAATCAGATGGTAGAGAATGAGGAAGTGACATCCTGCTTGAGAATCTGTCATATTACAAAACTTCCCACTTCTAGAAGTTATCTTCTTTTCCTATCATAGGTTACTCTGAGCTAAAAAATGTCCCTAAGAATACAAGAACATGTGAGAAAGAAAAAAGAAGCTTTTATGTTGTTAGAGGGTCCACATAAGAAGTTCCTGGTAAACTCCCCGCATACCAAGACCACGAGCAAGAGCTACAGGGAGGACCCTACTGTCCTTGCTACAGGCACATCTTAGGAAATGGGGGAGAGAACGTTTTTAGTTTACAAACTCAACAGCCAAACGGCCATGGCTGTTTAGGGTCTAGAATGTCTTAAAGCTTTTCCACCCACAGTGCACTGTGCACTGAAGTTTCAGCTTACAATAACAAAGCACTCTGGCACAAGTATCACAAAACTGACAAGGAAAATAATGGAAATATTTTTACTTAATCTGTTACAAAATTCTAGCAGTAAATCCATCCCCAAGCAAAATCCAGTTTTGAAGCTAAAGCCCACTTTTATTTTGTAAAACTACGGTGAGAATCCTCTGCTGTACTGTTAACTTCAGCATACTTAGAAAAGTCCATTTACACTTTCCTGCACATATTAAAATGCTTCTCACTACAGTCATCTGATTCTGGAAGCTTTCAGGTTCTTAAACTTAAATATAACATATATATAAAATCCAGAAATAAATATATCTTCCTCACAATTAAAAGGTTAAAAAGAACGGGGATTTCAGAGACTTTCGTTTTCACAAGTCTCCTAATACTTACAAAAGTGTGAGTCCTAATGAACCAAAATCTAGGGAGAAGAAAAGGTGGAGCATCTGACACTTCACATTTGTTAAAAGTAACCGTCCAGGTGATTTCCCAGGGATTTTGTTTAACGTAAAAATCAAGTATCTCCATATCCTTAAAACAGGTATTTTTTTTTTTTTTTTTGAGACGGAGTCTTGCTCTGTCGCCCAGGCTGGAGGGCGATCTCCACTCACTGCAAGTTCTGCCTCCCGGGTTCAGGCCATTCTCCTGCCTCAGCCTCCCAAGTAGCTGGGACTACAGGCGCCTGCCACCACGCCCGGCTAATTTTTTGTATTTTTAGTAGAGACGGGGTTTCACTGTGTTAGCCAGGATGGTCTCTATTTCCTGAACTCGTGATCTGCCCGCCTTGACCTCCCAAAGTGCTGGGATTACAGGCGTGAGCCACCGCGCCCGGCTAAACAGGTAAATTTTATGGTATGCAAATTATATCTCAAAAAAGCTTTTTAAAAAAATCATTCATTTCCTTCTGTATATTTGCTGTGACCTTAATATGCATTAGTAATACTAAGGTCACAGTTTAAAATTCTACTAGCCTATTGTCCAAAATGAAAAGCTGAATATGGAGGGAAAAAAAGATTTGGGGCTTTCCGCAGATTTTTAGCTAAGCTTTTACAAAAAAGAATCACTGACAGAGGACAGTGTCTGCTTAAACAAAGTAAAGCACCATCGTTTAGAAAAACTCCTAAATCAAAAAATATTAGTTTGCTACCATTATGAGCATAAAGAATCTATCACAGGCAATGACGAGGATCTTTCTTAGCTAACCAAGTTGGTTTGAGTTACTTTAATTAAAAGTCCTCTAAATAATTCACAAATAGGATATGAGTTATCTCAGGCAAAATTTAAAACAGCTTTAAAACCCTAACTACATAAATTTTTTTAAAAACATTATTTCCTCATTAGTCACAGAGCAACAAAAGTGTTAAATCTGTAGGAGTGTTTGTAACTTCCAAAATTATTTTTAGAGGAAATACATTTAATATACCAACAGCACTGATTCTTCTTATAGATTCCATAACACCCACAGCATCTATGCCATATGTTAGAGATTTTCATTTGAACTGAGATGATTACATTTTCCGATTAAACAATAACTGAAAAGATAAGTAGCAGTCTAATTACGTATCTAAATAAAATATATTTTAAGTGATTTCTCTATCCAACATTTGAAGATAGCAACACATAACACAGGATTTGCTGAGCAGGACTAGTTAAGTAAAATGTTCAATTAAAAAATTATTCTACTAATGTAAACATTCAAAGTTCAATACCTGATATATTCTCTCCAATCTTCCAACTAAAACCAAGAAACCCTAAACATTTTATACTCACTCTATACATTAAATTACAATAACACAAATTCAAAAGCCTGAGACTTCTTTAAATTTTAACCTATTCTTTTTTTTTTTTTTTTTTTTTGAGACAGTCTCACTCTGTCACCCAGGCTGGAGTGCAGTGGTGTGATCTCGGCTCACTGCAACCTCCACCTTCCAGGTTCATGTGATTCTCCTGCTCCAGCCTCCTGAGTAGCTGGAATTACAGGCACGCGCCACCACACCCAGTTAATTTTTGCATTTTTAGTAGAGACCAGGTTTCACCATGTTGGTCAGGCTTGTCTCAACTTCTTGACCTTGTGATCTGCCCACCTTTGCCTCCCAAAGTGCTGGGATTACAGGAGTGAGCCACTGCACCAGGCCCCTATTCTTTTAATTTATCACAAACACACAATGTGGTCACAACACGAACAAGGTATTTTTATGTTAATCATATGCCTCTAAGAAGAAAATAAAATCTTTTCTAACCAATATTCTTAAATGGCTCATAAACCAAAATCTGATGCTACCCCAAGAATTCAATGTATTACCAACTGACAAAATTACCTCAAGTTCAAACTAAGGGTTACTACTACCGATGCACTGGGAAAAAGACAAACCAACCAGTTTTTCTGTAGCATTATACACAAAGAACCTGGAAATCTGTATATATTTGTAGAATTCATTTTATTACTGAAACTATAAAAATAAACTTAATTTACTTTTACAAATTAAAAGAATCAATAGAAAATTATCTCACCTCTATGCAAATACTTAAAAGTGTTTAGCAGGGTAGAATTACTGTGCAATTTTAGATGAAAAAATTAAGAATGGTTGAAACAACTGCCAATTTTGGCAAAAGTAAAGCATCCAAACCACACTATTATACTCAATCTTCTCTAATCTTCTCTCAACCACTGTACAAAATACTTTTAAAATTGTTCATCCCTTAATCAGCAGGTTGCTGTACTCTATCAGGACACGCTGAACAATATTTCTATGTTGCTGAAAAGAGAGAATAGAGCCTGTTTACTGTGTCAGACCAAGTAGATACCCAGAAATCAATGGATGGGGAGGAAAGGAGAACAGTATTCGCTGTATGAGGGGAAAGAAATCTTACTGAAAACTCCAAGAGCTGACTGATACTCTCAGGTGACAGCTCAAGTCTCTAACGTCCTTCAGTTGTGTGAATAAAGCAGTTTCCCAGCAACTCTGCATAAGCATTACATCTGCTGCCTGCAAATCATTCAGTTGTTTCACAAATACACATTATTATGATTCTCAAGATGGCAAGGGGTTGATAAATTACTAACAGTTTAGTTCTATATTATTTATTTTAGCTTACATATATGGAGCCACCCTAATTTCTACTTGCAAACTGCACAATTTACAGTTTACATCCTCTCACCCAATTATAATTTGACAATCACCTCCCCCAGCTAGGAAGCTGTGAAAAGATAGTTAAGGCCAGATGTATAGGACAGAACTGCCATGGATGAGACACAACAATTGTTCTTAAGTCCTAAAGCTTAAAAAAAATTGTTTCATAAATTACCTTTATTGTCATCGTAGCAGATCAAACTGTAAGACACTGTCCAGTGTTTCTGTTTCTTGCTACATTGGAATATTCAAATACTACTAAAAATAAGTGTGAGTCATTTGAGTCTTGCATAACTCTCATCCTGCAAACATTTGTTGCAATGGTATTTGTTTAAAAAATGACCCACCTGCTCCCTCTTTGGTTCCTGTGCCTCACTCCATCTTGAAATAAGCATGTTCCTCAAGAGTTTGCCTTCAGCTTCTTTAGCCTCTATACAACCTATCCTTTTGTAATTTTATGCACTATTATTCCTACAAACATAACCTGAATGTCTTTAAGGCACTATACTCATCATATCCTAAAATGGACTCATCTTCCATCTCGATTTCCCCAAACTGCTCCTCCTCCAAAAAGTCCCTGTAGCAAACCAGAACCATTCACCCATATAATAAAGCCAGAAACCTGAGTAAATCCTTACTCCACTTTCTCCCTCAATCCTTTGATCCAATTAATCCTATCAACTGTATTTCCTCAAAAGTGTTCACATTTGTTCACTGCAGTCCTTCCTACAACCACTATCCAAGTCCAAACCCCACCAATTAGACTACTGTATTTTAATAACCTCTAACTGCTCTCCCTCCAGCCTCACTTACATGTTTACATAGCAACTTGTGTTTCTTTTTTTAGTAACATCTATTACATTTCTTTGATTCACTCTATAAACATACACTGAATGTGTGCCATGGTCCAGACACTATACCAAAACTACCAACACAGCAGTAAAGGAAAGAAACCACAGGCCCTCTAAAGCTCTCTGTCTCATCAGTGTAACTACGTGCCGCGCACCTTTCTTCCCCATCAGACCAAGCTCCATGAGGGCAGGGATGACGTCCCTGTTGGTGTCCATATGTCCTGTATGAGGATACCACTGTATCCTCAGTGTCTAGCATAATAAATGACACACAGCATTCAATAAATATGTGAATAGAAGACAAAATTACCATGCGCATGTGTGCACACATACACAGCCTTAAATTCTTCACCTTCCCTAGCACTACTGTCTCACTTACACTGCTTAATGGTTATTTCCACCTGCATAACTCATCTCAAACATTTCCCCCAAATCAGCATTTCTCCTTTGACCACTGTATCTTGTAGCATACTTCAAGGCACTCGGGTTTAGAAAGCTGTCCTCCACTCATCTTCCCCTTGCTCTCTTCTTCCAATCAGAGGTGGTCTCTCCCCGGGGCCCCAAATGGCACCATTCTAATCGCGCTTGCCATTCTCTTTGTTACAGCAATTTATCCTTCTATAAATAAGGTAAACTTTTTGAAGCTAGGGACTGCTTCATTCACTTCTGTATTCTCCAGCCAGCACTGCCTTATAAATGTAGGCCCAAAAATATTTGCTAAGAGAAATCCAATAGGAAAACAAGAAAAACTGAAAGAACATTTGTGAATCTAGGAACATACTGACAGTACCTATGACTGAAATGACTGCAAGAAGAGATTATAAAATCTCCAATCCTGGAGAGCATGAGGGCAAAACAGGTGAGGCACTATCAGCTAAACAGCTTTTATTTTTGCCTCTAGGTTCCCGAGCTACTAATTATAAAACAGCTTAAATTCTTGTCAGAGGGCATATTCTAATGTCTAATACTATAAACCTCAAACTTTTTAAAAGTAGCCAACATTATTTCCCTACTGAAACCAAATGCAGAATGTCACAAATAAAAGAGATAAAAATAAAGCTGCTCCACTATTCACAACAGCAAAGACATAGAATCAACCTAAATACCTATCAATGACAGACTGGATAAAGAAAATATGGTGTATATATACCATGGAATACTATGCAGCCACAATAAAGAAGAAGATCATGTCTTTTGTGGGAGCAGATGGAGCTGGAGGCTATTATCATTAGCAAACTAACACAGGAACAGAAAACCAAACACCACGTTCTTATCTATAAGTGGGAGCCAAATGATGAGAACTCACGGACACAAAGAAGGGAACAATGGACACTGGGGCCTACTTAAGGGTGGCGGGTGGGAAAAGGGAGAGGAGCAGAAAAAATAACTACTGGGTGATAGGCTTAGTACCTGGATGCAATAATATTACCACAATATAATAATATTACAACAATCCCCTGTGACACGAGTTTACCTATTAACTAACCTGTAAATGTGCCCATGAACCTAAAATAAAAGTTAAAAAAAAAAATAGAGCTGCTCCAGCTGAAGGTGGTCAGATAGAGAGGGCCACCTGCACGGTCTTGTCGGGATCCTTCCCATACAACAGTCTTTATTATGATTTGTGGAAGAAATCTTGAAAATCTGGCTCTAAAGGCAGTTCAAGCTTCCCTTGGGCCACCCTCACTGACTGTATGCATCAATGTGGGTCAAGAGCAACGTGGAATCCTCAGGAACCAACAATGAGGATGCCGTGCCGGGGAAGGAGCTTCTGTATAGGTATTAGAGATAGAACTGTCCTGGGGCAGATACCCCCACCATTGGAAGACCAAACAAAGAAGCAAGATGGAACTAAGGGGAAAGGGGTCATGACAAGTCACTTAAGTCTGCTTCCAATTTGAGTTGTGAAATTAAAAGTAATCGGACCTCTGAAATTCACAAACTCCAGCCCAGCTAAGAAAACAGGAGAAGCCATAGGGACTCAGAGCCAGAATCTTAGGTGTTATATACATTTGCCCAGAGTGTCCTCCCCGCTGTAGATGCCCTTCCAGAGCCAGCTGCAGCAGATGGTGGGATGATAATGCAAGAACTGATAACCTGCTGATTCCAACAACATGTTCATAAAGCATTACCACCTCCAAAGCACAGTGACGCAAATTCTATTGCACCTAAATATCCGTAGGAGATATAATCTTCTGCATTTAGTGGGTTAAAAAGCTAATAAAATTATTTTTAATTAAGTTAATAAAACAATCCAAGTCAGATGTCATAAATGGGCCATTCCTTTAGCCTGGAACAGTACCTTCTGCAAAGTTTATGAGATTCCAGGAATTGACAATGCCAATCTTGGACACCTTACATTTCACTCGGCTCATCAGGAGTGAAATTCATTTAAAGTTAACTGTAACCACAGCAAGGGAACTTGGTAGTTAATTGCCAAGACAGCTGTTAAGAACACCAATTAAATAGCGGAGATGTGAAGAACACTCAGCATTATCCAGAAAACTACTGCAGCAGAAATACCCTGGAGTTCAGGTAATAACAATAAAAAGGTACAGCTGAATAATTCACCAACTAAGAATAAAAACAAAAGTAGCATTTAGGAAGGACAGAATTCCTCTTAAAGACCACAAAGCAAATGGCTTAATGCCTAATTTAAGAATACAGAAAACTCTTGATTCAGAAGTAAAATTAAAAAAAAAAAAACAAACAAAACCTGACTAGTGTTACCTTCCTCCATAAAAATTAGAATCACACTATCTATTAACACCTAAAGTCAAAGAGCAAGAAATACATATGCAAAAGGGAGAAGATGATACTCTATATGGAAAGAAGAAAAATACCAGTTCCTGTTTGCTTTAGAATATACTTGAGAGCTGCCTCATTTCAAGAGCTGAATAAACCTGGCAAATACACATGATGAGAGAATTTTGACAAGTCTGACATATTAATCATAGGAGGAATTGCCAACATTCATTTCGTGATCATACTTCCCTAGAACTGTATTCAATTCAACTCTACAACACAAGATCATTCAAAAAAAAAAAAAAAAAAAAAACCCACACAGAAAAATAAAAACCTGTCAGTTCCCAATAAACTGAACCCCACATCATGACTCATCTCAACCTTTCAGGTTTTCATGATTTAAACCACCGCCTAATAACGCAGAAATTATTTCCTCCTCTTCCTTTAAAAAAAAAAAAAAAAAAAAATACAAGTGATAAGAAAAAACCCCCATTCCTATTCCTGAACAATATAATCCGCCAATGACTACTCAAAGTCGTTCACAGATTTTTACATGACAGCAATCAGACAGCTAAAGTACTATTTTCCTAACCCACTATGGTCAAAACTACTAGACTGGTAACTCAAAGTTCTTTTCTACAGGCTAAAGAAAAACCAGTTAAATGCAGCATTTTAACATGTCATTTCAAGGTTTTGAAAAAAACTATAAAAAGTTGTATAAAATGTTGAATTATAAAAATGTTGAAAAAATTATGTTAAGCTGTAAAAACATCTTAAGAATCTTCTTCTCTGCTTGTAGAATGCTAACTATAGAAGGAAAACACAAATTATAGAGAAGAAAAAGGATAGATCCCCTAAGTGAAATTACTGTGTCAATAGTTTAAGAATTGTTTGCGTATTTGATAATATATTGCTATAATGCTTTCCAAAAATGCTGTACCAATTTAAACTTCTACTGTACTTCGCTGCCTCTGCATGTTATTGTTAAGTCTTTTGGTAATCTAAGAGACCAAAAATATATTCCAACCACTTCGTAGTATTCGTAGTATTTTGCTTTCAGATTTGTACAAACGCTGTAAATAATAATTTTTTTCCTATTTGATATTAATTTTGAATCCTTCTTCATACTGTCAGCCATGGTTTCTATCATGCTTATCTCCCACCCCTTCCATGTGCCATGCAGATTATAGGAAGTACGTAGCTGTGAGCACACCCACCCAGGATTCAGATGAGCTGGGTGCTAGTACCACACCATTACCTAGCTGAATGACACAGTTAACCTATTGCTGGGCCTCAGAAAACATACTCCAAAAATGAAGGCCTCAAAACCAAGTTTTTCTCTGATCTTCTCCTGCCTTCCTGTCTCTCAGTCCCATTTTCTCCCAAGACTAGCTATAGAAACCAGAATCACTCTTCCCCAAGGTGGGTTACAAAAACCAGAATCCTTTTTCCCCAAACCCAGTCATAAAACTGAAAAATATTACTCTAACTTTCCCTTGGTCTTTCTGTGTAAAAACTGATCATAAAGAAATTATCTGACCTATCGTGTTTGACTGTGGGTCACAAGACCCCAAGCCAGACAAGGTCCTGCCCCATACCCAGAAGAAAGGAATGCATGCTCAGAGAATCCCACAAAAATCTAGATGGGCCTTGCTGAGTTTCCCCACTCAGTCTGTTAACATTAGATCATTCGTATTTTGGCCACTATTTCTATACAATGTCCGTACTTTGTTGAACCTAAGCATAAAAATGGGCATTTTCCCCTGTATCTTTGGGTCTTCACTCTGAAGGCTCCCGTGCGTATATACGTTACATAAATTTGTATGCCTTTTCTCCAATTAATCTGCCTTCTGTCAGTTGATTTTTCAGTGAACCTTCAGAGGGCAAAGGGGAACTTTACCCTTGGCCTCAAAAATACTTTGGTTTCACTTTCCCCTTAATGATTGGATAAAATGGCCTTTTAAGTTCAAATTCTATTCAATTTCATTTTTCCATCCCTTAAAGTTCCTTCTCTGGTGATCCTGCAATTCTTAAACTAACTCTCTTCATAGATATCAATTTTAGAAAAGCCTTACTGAATATCCATCTATATATTATATAATACTTTAAAGATTTCAGTAGGCTAACAGAGAAGGTAAGAAAAAACAAGATAATGTTAAAAGGTTAGGGGGAAAACAGACAAAAAAGTAGAAAAAAGACATACTTATATTGGCATCATATATTTGGCAAATGATATTCTTCCACAACCTCAGTTAGGGTCCTTTTCTCAGAGAACTGCCACCGTGGTGATTCACTTCGTTTTTCCATCTTAGTATGCCTTTGAATGTCTTCAAATTATATGCAAAACTTTGGGCAAGAATCTGCATTTTTCTGGGGAAGAATAATCGTGGCTTTCATCAGATTCTCAAAAGGGTTCATTTAGCAAAAACTGAAGACTCCTTAACCTAGACAAACGACTCATGTCCTATCTTCCGGTCCACTCTTTCTTCTCTGAAGCAGTTGGGGGCCATATTGGGATTTTCTGTGCCCTCCTCTTTATTTCTGAGACTGTCTGGGACCCCTTTCCTTTAATGGTACCAATAAAAACCTCTCTACTGCCACTATAGGATGAAGATTCATTCACTGCAATCCATCCCACCACAACAGACACACTGCAAATGATAACTGGATCATTCTACACCAGAGTTGAGCCATGTAATGAGTAAAATGTGGTTTCATCCTAAAAATCAGTATCTTATTTGACCCATGAAAAAAGGGCCTCTGCCCTGCAAAACACAGAGGACTGTCTCTCCTTTTATAGGGGTGTGTGGGGGTGGGACAGTACATGCGGTAGTGATAACTGAAAATCACTGCCCTAGAAAACCAGAGAATGTCTGGGCGTGGTGGCTCACGCCTGTAATCCCAGCACTTCCGGAGGCCGAGGCGTGCAGACTGCCTGAGCTCAGGAGTTCGAGACCATGCTGGGCAACATGGCGAAACCCCATCTCTACTCAAATACAAAACCATTAGCCAGGCGTGGTGGCATACACCTGTAGTCCCAGCTATTCAGGAGGCTGAGGCAGGAGAATAGCTTGAGCCCAGGAGGCGGAGGTTGCAGTGAGCCGAGATCGCACCACTGCACTCCAGCTTGGTCTAGAGTGAGACTCCATCTCAAAATACCAGAGAAAGATGGCTGCAGCTGTTTTTGCTTCAAGTTTCCCATTCCATGACACCTAAAGTTGGAGTCTAAGCAGACTGAGTTCCCCAGAAAGCTGGGCTTCCTTCCACCTTCCATCTGTCCAGCTACTCAGCTAGTATAGTTCTGGGAGGTGCTTAGAACTAACTATCTAGAAATCCTGAGATGGAAAACTATAGTACCAAAGGAGGGAACCTGCTCACCCTGGCTTCCTGAAGGAAACTGACAGTCAATCCCAGGTCGGGGTCCGGCAAGACTCTGCTGTACCCCAACAGACTGCTACTGACTGGATCAAGCCTACAAGCTACTTGGACCTCTGCACTGAGAAGGCAATGTCTGTGGAGCAGTCTGGGGACTCCGCATGGGAAAGCAGGTCAGGCTGCGGGCATAGTATGGTCTATAACACTTAAATATTTAAACCAGTGGTTCTCAACCAGGAACCATTTTGTCCTCCAGAGGACATCTGGCAATGTCTGGAGACACTGTTGGTTGTCACAAGCTTGGGGCAGGAAGGCTACTCCTGGCTTCCAGTTGGTAGAGGCCAAGGATGCTGTTAAATGTCCTACAGTGCATAGGACAGCCCCTGAAACCCCTAAAACTGTCCCAGACATCAATAGTGTAAAGACTGAAAACCCCTGGTTTAAACTATGATTTGCAGACCTCCATTTGTATTCTTGTCTCAGACCTCAAATATGGTACAGACAGGCCTGCAAAGAACACAATCACAAACTATATATATATATTTTTTCCTTTTTAGAGACAGGTCTTACTCTGTTGCCCAGGCTGGAGTACAGTAGTGAGATCACAGCTCATTGCAGCCTCAGTCTCCTGGGCTCAATCCTCCTGCCTCAGCCTCCAAGTAGCTAGGACTACAAAAAACAATCCTCCTGCCTCAGCCTCCAAGTAGCTAGGACTACAGGCATGTGACACCATACCTGACTAACTTTTCATTTTTCTGTAGAGGCAGGGTCTATGTTGCCCAGGCTGGTCTAGAACTCTTGGCCAAAAGCAATCCTCTTTTCTTGGCCTCCCAAAGTACTGGGGTCACAGGTGTGAGCCACTGCGCCTTGCCAAATTATAAAACTTTTATATATAACACTATCTTTATGGGAGAAAAAAAAAAGTTCCAGTTATGGTATCCAGAGAATAACTCATCTGACTCCAGTTACAATTCAATCCATTCTACATATAGGCCAGAAGGGTATGGGGGAGCAAGGCGGATGAAGAGAGGTTGGTTAATAGGTAAATCATACAGTCAGGTGGAGTTAAGTTCTAACGTCTGATAACAGAGGAGGATGACTATAGTTAACAACAATGTACTGTATATTTCAAAGTAGCTAGACGAGAGGACTTGAAATGTTCCCAACAGACAGAAATGATAAACACTCAAAGTGATGGATACCCTAAATACCCTGACCTGATTATTACACATTGTGAATTTAACACAATATCACATGTACCCTACTCCATAAATGTGAAAATGTTATGTATCAATTTAAAAATTTTTTAAAGATTCAATTATTAATTTATTCAACATTTACCAAGCATCTATTATTTAACCAGGCACAGTGTTAAGCAAAAGTGACAGTGTTAAACTGATGGGATCCCATTCAACTCCTGCCTGGCTCAGAGCACTATAGTATGAAAAAAGAGCTGGGACTTAGAGGTCAGACCCATCTAGTTGCAATCCCAGCTCTACCACTTACTGTCATTAGGAATGTTACTTACCTTTTCTGAACTTCAATCTCTCTATCTTCTAAAACAGGTCAAATAGGGCCTCCCTCAAAGTGCAAGAGTTAAATAAGATAAATCAGGTAAAGCACAAAGCATACTGCCTAGCACACAATCAGTATTCAATAATTACTTCCTATTACTAATAGCAAAGTGTAAGTCTTCACAAAGCAATCAGGAAGTTGGAAACTGCTACTAATCCTATAAAAAAGCCACTATAACTGCGATTGTGAGAGCATAGAAACCCCTCAAATGGCCAGGAGCGGTGGCTCATGCCTGTAATCCCAGCACTTTGGGAGGCCAAGGCGGGGAGATCATGAGGTCAGGAGATTGAGACCATCCTGGCTAACACGGTGAAACCCCATCTCTACTAAAAACACAAAAAATTAGCCAGGCGTGGTGGCACATGCCTGTAGTCCCAGCTACTTGGGAGGCCGAGGCAGGAGAATTGCTTGAACCCGGGATTTGGAGGGTGCAGTGAGCAGAGATCGTGCCACTGCACTCCAGCCTGGGCGACAGAGCAAGATTCCGTCTCAAAAAACCCACAAACCTCAAATTCTGGCTTTCTCTTTCTCCAGCATTATCTCCTACTACCTACATAATCTTTAATGTAGCTCCATGTCCCCCTGAGTGGGGACAGACTGAAAGATGAGATCTGGGCAGCAAACAGGGCAGTGTCAAGCCAAAGGTCACTGCAAAAAAGAAAACTCATCAGCTACAGCTCTGGCAGGACACATAGGTGGTGGACAGAAGAAGGGAGGAAGGAAGGAGATGGGAGGGGAAGGGAGAAGGAAGCAAGGTGACGACGAGGAAAGGGGGGAAGAGGGGAAAAGAGGAGAGAAAGAATGAGAATATGAATGAACACAAAAGGCTAATAATCCAGTAATATGAAAGCGTAGGCCAAGTTTGCATGTGTCTCTAAAAGGAAAACACTTCAATCAGCACTTTTACAATTCATTCTGCATTTCTTTCATTAAAATGAATTTAAAAATAAGTTAAATATCATCAGCGTCATCAAAAGAAAACAAAACTACAGCCTGAGAAATTTGCCTAGACATCAACGTCAGTACCTGAACGAGAAAAGAAAGCATTCAACACACACAATCACTCAAAGTATATCAAAGTATAGTTTAACAGCAAACAATATTTGAGAGTTTTGGTTTTCCCTAGAAAATATAGAACAAATTCTCATATAAAAGAGCACATTTTACTGGACCTGTTTTGAGGCAAAATATCTGTGACCTCAGGAGCTACTTTCACATAAGGAGTTTACTAAAAGTTTAAGTTCATGTCTATGTAAACAAGAATCTACTTAGCACACCAGTGGGATCCACAGCTTTTCCCAAGATTTCTGTCACAGGATGGAAGCAAAGGCATTCTTGTAAGTTCACGTAATGATTTAAATTTTGACCAAGCTTACATTTGTCTTACTGTAACGCAAGGGGACAAAAAGGCTAAACTATCATCAATTCAGTGCTAGAGAAAAATTAATGTTACTGTGCTTGCTGTGGTTACTGATTATAGGGTCCAGTTCTGTGTTCAAGTCATGGTTTTACCCCATGGAAACTCACAGAAGGCTCAGCTTACCGATACACAAAATAAAATGATTAAGAAGCTTTAACAGTCCTTCCAACTCACATTCCGATTCAGAGTTTGAAAATCTTTAAAATAGAATGCTTCTTAATGGTCCTTTAAATGGAGAATGAAATAAAGGCCTCTAGAAAAATGACGTGTCAAATTATAGGTTTTCAGGTTTGAAATAGCATTCAGTGACATAGTCTTGAAATCTGTGCCTAAGGATTGTTTCAGACTACAGGCTTGTAACACAACCACAAAATAGTTTCTGTGTCCTGGCAGTTTTCTGTCAGGCATCCTTCCAGGTGGTTGCTTTCTCAAAGAGTCTATGGATCTCCAAAATAATTCCAGTGAAGTGGCTGTTAATATTCATGAGATATATCATTGCTTAGCCAGTGGGGTTACTGCATGCTCCACTGGATTCTAGTTATTAACAACAGTTTCAACGAGTACCAATATTCCAAATAAGCAACAAAAGAGCAAAAGTAGAATAATTCTATGACTTACAGCAAGGGTTGCTCTCAGAATTGGAGCGTCTTAGAGACCATAGTGACCACCTTCAACCCTTGATTTTAATTAAAACTCTTATGGATTAACTGGCCCGGGCTTATCACTGAGCTTCTCAACCATTTAACATTAAAACAACCAATCAAACAAAAACATTTAGCTTCTCTGAGCATAGTTTTCCTCCTAAGAGCTGTGAACTTCCTCCTAAATTCCCTCAGAGAATAACAATTGTGCCATCTCTGTGTTGGATATATATTCTACAAACAGAATTTCAAAGAGATACTATTGTCCACTGCACTATCCCAGCAATTCTGGCAGCTGTGACAGCCAAAGAAGAAAAAAGGCAAATATGAACACTACGCACCTCACACGGGTACCCCCAGTCAATTCACAGCACACTTCTATTCAGTCATAAAACATGTACCATGACAAATATTAACAATGACAGATAAAGCAAACATTAAACTTGTCTTCCAGTTAGGGTGTGAAATCTGCATTCTTAACTATGCAAACTCCACCATGGCCCATTCTAAAATCATTTTGCAGAGTAAACTAAACATCTGAAAAGAAACAAGTTTACGATATCCACTCTCTGAAGCTAGATAACCCTAGAACATAACTAAAAATTTTATTTCACAGGATAATTTTGGCATGTTACCAATAAATTCTACTCGAAGCCTCAACTTTCAATAGGTGCTTACCTCCTCCCTTTTGGTTTCTCAGAAAATAAAAGATTAGCATAGCGTTAGTCTCAAATATTCACTGAATAACGTGAACATGAATTTAGAAGTAATAAACCGGCAATAACAATGAAGATGATTGTAAATGATATTCCTCCAGCCAAAAGGAAAAAAACAAATATAAACTGGACATATTTACTGGATACAAAGTCCAAGAACGTGAGTTAAGGACACACAGTAGTGTCAAGAAAACAAAATCCACAGTACCCATGTATGTATGAGGAGTTAAAAGTAATCTCTACATCAGGACTAAAGATCTGCCACAGGAAAATCTTTAAATCTCAAGAAGATATTTAAATATCTTTAGTATCAATTTAAATTTAACATCCTTAAACATCAAGAAAACATCAATCTTTCTAATATCAAGAAATAACTCATCTTTTCCCACCACCAGACGAAACGGCATTTGAGACTGACCTGGAAATTCAGTGTCCCATATAGCTACAAAAATAAGGACAACTAGAAGTAGTTATGAATTCTAGGAAATATATTCACAAGGGTGTAAAGAGTCTATGGTATTGGACACTTGGTCAAAAGAGTCCTATTTGAATTCTCAAATCAATGACCAAGTTGCTTCCTCTACCCAAGATCAGGAGCTTCCCTAGTTTGCACATATCCATATTGACCAGTGGATATAAAGTCACACTACGATTATCTGGGTCATTTTAAAATAGGTCATTAGGAGTATTGTAGTTTCGCGTCTGTCTCAAAATCCTCCAAGACGGAGTGACTTTTAAACTTTGGGGTGCCTTGGTAACCCCAGAGACGCTTATTAGACGTGCAGACTCTGGGGCCCAAACTCCAGACTCTAATTCCATGAGACTAGGGAGGGGCCCGAAACCAGCATTTTTAATCATCTGCCCGGGTGAACCCGAAGTGTGGTCCAAAAAGCCACACTCCAGGCGCCTCTGCCTAACAAGCTCCACAGAGAGCGCCGACTTCAGCCGCCCCGGCCGCGATACGGACGCCGTTAGGCGGTCAGGGGTCTGTCAGGGGGCCGCGGGAAGGGGCTCGGGGCCGGCGCGTCCGCTAGGACATCCGGCCCCTGAAGTGAGAAGGGACTGACAACGGCACCGCAGTTATTTTCAGTATTTCCATAAAGTCCCACAAAGCCGTGTGGCCGTGGGAAAAGGGCTTTAACTTTGAAATCCCACGGGTCTAGGTTACCACCAGCTCTGCCGCCTCCTAACAGCGCGTCCCAGCAGTTCCCTTAACGTTCGGGTCTCAGTTTCCCGATCCGTGCAACGGGCTCACGCCATCCCCGGAAGGCTGAGCGGAAACGAAACTAACTCCGCCGCTCGCAGGCACTTCCTGGCTCTGCTCAGCGCGGCCCAGCCTCCCTAGCCGCCCCAGGAGGACGACCCGGCCCAAGCGCGTCGCGCAGGCAGCCGCCTCCCAACGCCCCCGGCCCTCGGCCGGCCACTCACGGGTAGGCATGGCGACCTCGACCGCGCTCGCCGCGGCACCGAGGCTCAGCGGGGTCGCGCAGGGAGCGCCGACGGCACCATGACGGCCGTTGCCCGGCCGCGGAGGCCGAGACGAGTCGAAGGGCGAAGGGCAGAGGGAGTGGACGCGGACCCCGCGGTCACGCAACCGAGCGGGGGACAAATACCGCCGCCAGCCCGCTCCCCACCCGGCGACGCGACGGACGACCCACGCCCGTTACGTCACCGCGCCGCCGCCGTCCCGGCCCCGCCCCCGCGGACGGCCGGGCTCGGCCCAGGATCCCTTGTCTAGCGGGTGGACTGAGTGACTGGGGTCAGCCACGTAGAACAACTTCGGGTGCTTTCTGGTGCCAAAGCCTGGTGACCTGAGTTGCATTCGTTTTCCTTGATCTCTATATGGAGTACATCACTTTACGTTTGTGAGGATGATGGCTTTGAGCGCACGGAGTACCTGTGGGCTGTTTCTTTTGCAATCGGTTTAACTTGCAATGCGTTTTGCATACTCTGAAAGCGTGGTTTGAGATGCACTAAGGTCATTTGGGGTGATGGCTGCTCATTTTTTGAGAGGACAGAAAATGTAATGTCCTTTTTGCTCTTGTGACTTTCAGAGCGACCTTACGCCTCGGGAGTTAGTCTCCTCTGGAGAGGGCAGCTCTGTGCACTTGGCTGAGCTACGCTTCTTGACTCCAGGTGTCATTAATAATTGAGGTATCTAATAGTCACCAAGTTGAGCAGACACCGGGAGCCAGAGAGCTGAGCAACGCACGTACACTATGCGTGCACAGCGCTGTGGGCTGAGGACAGCCCATATGGAGATATAAAAGTCAACCGCAGAGGTCTGCCGCACTTTAAAGTGGGTCAAAGTGGTCCAGGATCCTTTTGTGCTTGGATCCCCTGGGGACCTGTTGTAAAGCAGATTCCTAGGTGCTGAACCGAACCTGCGAACACATATACAGATGATTTAAATACAATTTTAATTTTGAGAAACTTTGTCCTAAAAAGTAGCGCTAATATTCTGATTAAGAAATGATATTGTGCAGTACTGGGAGGAGAAGATGAAGAAGATGAAGATCAGAGCCAGGGAGCGCTGAGGAGAAATTAGTCTTGGCTTGAGATGGACTTGGAAGAAAGCAGAATTTGAATTAGCAAAGCCTAAGGGCGACCTGAAAGAGGCTGGAGAGAGGGCGGAGGGTAATTTAGAGTGAGTCATAGCAGCTGGGGAGAGGAGCGTGTGTACTGTACCTATAAAAGAGACTGTCCAGCGGGGCACGGTGGCTCACGCCTGTAATCCTAACACTTTGGGAGACCGAGGCGGGCAGTAGGCGGATCACCTGGGGTCGGGAGTTAGAGATCAGCCTGGCCAACATGGCGAAACCCTGTCTCTACTAAAAATACAAAAATTAGCCGGGCATGGTGGCGCATGCCTGCATTCTCACTCAGCTACTTGGGAGGCTGAGGCAGGAGAATAGCTTGAACCCGGGAGACAGAGGTTGCAGTGAGCCGAGATCGGGCCTCTGCACTCCAGCCTGGGCAACAGAATATGACTCCTCTCAAAAATAGAAAGAAAGAAAGAGAGAGAGAGAGCAAGAAAAGAAAGAAAGAAAAAGAAAGAAAGAAAGAAAGAGGGAGGGAGGGAGGGAGGGAGGAAAGGAAGGAAGGAGGAAAGGAAGGAAGGAAGGAGGGAAAGAGAGAAAGAAAAGAAAGAGACTGTCCCTTGCTAACAGTAAAGACCAAACTACCAAGTGCTTGGCAGCACTTATTCATGTTTCAATGCCCTGTTGCATATTTTATCATCTATAAAATCTTTCCTGCTCGCGATTTTCTCCCTAAGACTTTGGCATTATCTTGATTCCACTGTGCTACAGCACTTTTCCCACTGCATCCTAAATAAACTGTCATGAGTGCTTGTGTTTTACCATGGGCCTATATGCTTTTCAGAAAATGGCAAAAGCGATATTCTGTTCATATTTATGTATCCTTGGCTGGCACACAGTCAGGGGCCAGAGTATATTAATTCAATAACTGTATAAATAAAGGATTTTATTCAAGAGCATGAAAACAAAAACAGGTAAATAAAACTAGTTAATAAACAACTTTACATTCAACCTGGGAATTTGTCTTTTAAGAAACTGTTCTGTGAGTTTTACAAAAAGCATAACAGTAGCATTAAATGATCAGAGACAGGGCCTTGCAGGGGAAATGGCGTGTGGTAGAGAAACTGTGGAGGTAGGCAGTCAAATCGGAAGGCCTCAATACAGGAGAGAGTGTTAGGTATTTAGTCTTGGTGGTGGCTCTGGAAAAACAAAGCACTGAATCTTACTGTAGGAAAAGAATCCCTGGGATTTGTTGGCTGCTGACTTGGGAGCAATAGAGAGGCATCTGTTAGTTATGTAACTCCAAGGTTGGAACAAGGAAAGTGGTGGTGCTGGAGAGCTGTAGACGAGTCAGGAAGAAATACTGTTTTAGGGAAGGGGTGTTAAGAAAGGATGTGAGTTTCTCCTTGACATATTGAGCTTGACGTGACATCAGAGGGAGACATCCGAGTGAATGAATCTGAAGGCAGCTGGGAAAGCCAGGATGAAGGTGGGCTGAGGGATCTCAGGGTGGGAGATTTGGAAATCTTTGGTCCTGGGACAGGAACTGAAGCTGGGTGTCAAAGAGAGCCCTTTTAGGGAGGATGTGGAGCCAGTGACGAGATCTACAGGGCACAGTGCCCCAGGAGCCAAGGAAGACACAACTCCAAAAGGCAGACATCTCTGCTTACATTACCTTGAAAAAGATGCAGATCCCCAAGGCCCTGAAATTGTCCTGCACATACTGTTTTTGGTTTTTTTTTTTTCCTGTTTTTAATCCTCTTGGTCTTTTGGTTTTGTATTGTTGCCAGAAATAAAAATCAGCAGCCAAAGATTCTGGGGAAGGACAGCTGAATGTCAGGAATAATAGTGTCATAATGTTTTGATTATATATACAGTACCTACGTGGTTTTTTTTTCCCCCTAGTTTGTGCACATCGGTAGCAATGTTACCATACCCTTTCCCTAACCTATTCTCTGGATCAGAGTTCTGCCGGTGTATCTCCCGCAGCCAGCCCCCGCTTCTTTTTTGATTTGGGTTTTTTTTTTTTTTTGAGACAGAGTATCACTCTTTCGGCCGGGCTGGAGTGCAGTGGTGCGATCTCAGCTCATGATGCAGCCTCCGCCTCCTGGGTTCAAATAATTCTCCCACCTCAGCCTTCTGAGTAACTGGAACTATAGGTGCATGCCACCACGCCTGGCTAATTTTTGTATTTTTAGTAGAGATGGGGTTTTGCCATGTTGGCCAGGCTGGTCTCAAACTCCCAGCCTCAAGTGATCTGCCTGGCCTCTCCAAGGGCTGGGATGACAGGTGTGAGCCACCACGCCTGGCCCTCCACCCCCTACTTCTGAGAGCAGTGAGTCTGCCATCATCTTTGATACTTGGTCTTAGCCCCTCTTGGGGCACCTTCTTCTGTCCCCTTTTGCAAACACCCTTCCCCTGTCTATCCCCTATGTGTCAGTGCTCCTCTCTTGGAGCCCAGCCTGGGCTGGCAGGAACTAGGATTTAGCCATCTCCCTTGGTGCCCACACTGCCCAGCTCTTGTCCTGGACATTGTGTGTGGTAGACATGGAGATGAGCCACCAGATCCCTTTAAGAGAAGATGCACTGTCTTGGCATTTGAGCCACTTTAGTGTTTGAGCTTGGTATTTGAGATGATGTTTTTGTCAGGGTGCAGGGCAGGCAGTGTGCCCTTTCTAACATGCAAATCTAATGATACCTCTGATATGGTTGGATATTTGTTCCCTCCAAATCTCATATTGAAATTTGATCCCCCAAATTGGAGGTGGGTCCTAGGTGGAAGGTGTTTCGGTGATGGGGGTGGATCCCTCATGAACAATTTGGTGCCTTCCTTAAGGTAATGAATACGTCATCTGTCGGTTCCTGCAATATCTGATTGCTAAAAATTGTCTGGCACCTCCTTTCCCTCTCATGCCATGTGATGCCTGCCTCCCCCTTCCACCATGAGTAGAAACTCCCTGAAACCCTCACCAGGAGCAGACACTGGCACCATGCTTCTTATACAGTCTGCAGAACTGTGGGCCAAATAAAGCTCTTCTCTTTATAAATTACCCAGCCTCAGGTATTCCTTTATAGGAATGGAAATGGACTATGACCTGTCACCTGCTAACACTTGTCTATGGCTCAGTAGAGTGTTCAATCTACAATTCAAACCCCTTAGCTTAGCACAGGAAGCCTTTCAAGGCCTGACATTGAGAGCTCTTCAGTTCCCCCACATCACAACTTACACTCATTAGTGCACAGTTCTCAGAAACCACTCTGCTGTAGCACTCTTCCATTCTTTTGTCCATGTTCTTTGCCCTGCTGGAGTGGGCTTTTCTCTCCCCTGCTCTAGCTAACTTCCAAAGTCCTTGTGAGTGTGTAGTGTAATTAACTATGCCCTATGACCTGGAGATCATCCTCCTGGGAGTATATCCTGGAAAATTTCTCACCAGGGTCCACAAGGAACATGGATAAAAGGTTCATTGAAGTGTTGTTCATGCTAATGGGGAGTTGGAGGCCACCTAGGCGTTTGTCACTTGCAGAACATGGTGGATTCATACGTATTGTGGATGCACATCAGCAACATGGCTTGATCTTAAAAATGCAGAATTGGCCAGGCTCAGTGGCTCACGCCTGTAATCCCAGCACTTTGGGAAGCCAAGGCGGGTGAATCACTTGAGCTCAGGAGTTCAAAACCAGCCTGGTCAACATTGTGAAACCCTGTCTCTACTAAAATTACAAAAAATAGCTGGGCATGGTGGTGGGTGCCTGTCACCCCAGCTACTTGGGAGGCTGAGGCAGGAGAATCACTTGAACCCAGGAGGCAGAAGTTGCAGCAAGCCAAGACCACGTCACTGCACTCCAGCCTGGGCAACAAGAGCGAAACTCCATCTCAAAAAAAACAAAAGAAAAAAGGCAGAATTAAGAGGCATCAATATTTATAGCATGGTACTATTTGTGTCAATTTTTTAAAAAACATGCACATAGAAAACATGGATCTTAACAATGATATATAAGGAGGTGAAGGGAAAGGGAGTGAGAATAGGGAAATAAAATTAACAAAAAAAGGGCTTTGAACAGAAAGATGACAGTGTACAATGAAAAAGGAGTGTGATTGCTGTAGTTTTTGCAACTGATTTTTTTAAAAAAGGAATAAATTATTTTCAAATATCACTAAGTACAAAAAAACCTTCCAAGACCTCTAAGTTGGTTTTGAGGTGCTTCTTTCAAGATCCAGAGCTAATTTGCATACCTCCATCCTGTCTCCAAAGGGCCCTAGTGCTTCTTATGGTACATAGCAGGTAGTGCGGACTCCCAGTAACTGGGGTGGATCCTAAGGAGGGCTGCCGAGGCCTGCATGTGCAGGTGGGATAAAGAACCAAGGTAATGTGGGCATTAACTTGTCCTTATTTATACCTACAGGCTGGTCAGGACTGGAACATTTGTTACCTCATGACCTATATATTAATCATTACTAATAGTACCTGTTTATTTTGTTTAAACTCTTCAAAAGCCAATGTTGAGTTCAAATCAAGAAAGACATTCACTAGCACTTAAATAGGAGAGTACTTTCTTTTTTTATGTTTTCTGGCACATTTTCAGAATATATGCCATTAAAAATAGAAGTTCTTTGTCCCTTCTTTTATTCCTTCTCAGAAAATGAGAGGTCAAAATAATATTAGAAATGTCGTTGTTGACATCCTATTAGAGCATTAGCTTTTAGCTCAAATTGTCCAAAATAGCTCTGTTTCCAGTTTAGTGTAGTATTTGTTCCAATTTCTAAATCCTGCACTGTGATAATTCACTTTTAATTAGCATGCATTTTAGTGCTTCAAAGGTAATTGCCAGCAAATTTACAGTTTATAGGAAATAACTAATAAGGCTATACATTCACTCCTCCTAAAAGCTTATTCCAAAAAAGTCATAATGATGCAATTTGATGCTCTCATTGCTTAGTTTTTTTCTCACAGTATATACCAATAATATGCCCTTTTCATTTCATTTCATTTCATTTCATTTTGCCATTGATTAATCGTAACTTAAGGCTTTCCAGTTGTTATGAGGCATAAAAAACACCCGTTAGACATAGAAAACCTGAGTTTGAATTCTGCTTTCCCCCCAAAGGAATTGGAAACACTTATGAAAACATATGAAAAAGATAAGTCTTGCTAAAGTAAATTAAGATGCAGACCAGGTCTAAAGAACCCCTGAGCAGATAAAACCAGGTAGGTCTTGTAAGTGAACTAAGCCTTGCTTGATTTGCAAACATAAGTAAAACTTAACTTGAGCTATTTCTTATAAATGCTGAAATTCAAGTAAAACAGAACTTAAGCTCAACCAATCAGAAGTTACCGACAAATTTATATAACTAGGGACTTTCTAACAGAATAAACCAAGTACGGAGACTGTATAATTAAAATAAATCAAATATTTTATTTGCTTTACTTCTATGATCATCCTATAGAAACCTTCCCCTGGTGTTCACTCAGAAGTGGTTCTGGAGCTGTCCTATTCATGCATCGCTATTTGTGCAAATAAACTCTTTAAAATTTTATTATGCCTCAGTTAACCCTTTCTTTTATTTTTAGATGGAGTTTTGCTCTTGTTGCCCAGGCTGGAGTGCAATGGCATGATCTCGGCTCACTGCAACCTCCGTCTCCCAGGTTCAGGCAATGATCCTGCCTCAGTCTCCCAATTAGCTGGGATTACAGGCATGTGCCACCGTGCCCAGCTATTTCTGTATTTTTAGTAGAGACGGAGTTTCATCATGTTGGTCAGGCTGGTTTCAAACTCCTGACCTCAGGTGATCCACCCGCCTTGGCCTCCCAAAGTACTAGGATTACAGGCATGAGCCACCACACCCAGCCAGCTTACTTTTTAACAGCCTCTAATCCAGAAGGTCATTACCCAACCTTTTCGGTGCCAACTAGGATGCTGTGCAAGGCAGACACTCCTGATCATGCCGTGAGCCAAATGTCTCAGTCATCTCTGCTTTATAAAGAGACTTGCAAATGGTTGGAGCAAAATCTTGAGATAATCAGGTTAAGAGTTCTTGATTAAATCAGACAAAACAGCTGGAAACCCTTCCTTAGAAACACTATCATTTTAAATAGTTAGAGGAAAGCATTAGCTCTCATTGTTATTTATGAAAATGTTAGCTAGCTTTAGCATTTAACATAGAGTGTAGGGGAGCTGCTAAAAGGAGAGAAAAAAAATCTTCTAAATATGGACTTGTTCTAGACAGTGAGATTTTTTACATGACTTTTATGACTATTGAAATCAAATCTTATTTATTGCTGCATCTCCTGTCCATGAAATATTTTATTTAATAAATATTTGAGGAAGAGTGGGAATTGAGGAAGAGAGGGACGGAGGAAGGGGAAAAACATAAAGGGTATCAAGACAAGCAGTACAGAGAGGTCAACTGAAGGGTTGAAAGGAGATCTTTGTGGTAGATTAGAAAAATGGCTTTAATTTTTTGACCTCTGGCTGTATCTACACTCTTGCAGTTGATTTGGGGATACCTCCCCCAAAGAGATAATTTTTTCCTCATCCATGAGTCTGCATTGTCCTTTAACTTGCTTTGACAAAGAGACAGGGACAAACATGATGTGAGCAGAGACTTCAAAAGGGTGAAAAAGCCTGGTCTTTCTATTCGAAGACAGAGGCCCCAGTCCTCCTGACCATCCCAGATGAGGCCACCATATATCAGCCAGCCCCTGCTGGTCACCCAGCTAAACAAGGATTCAAAAGTCAGCCTAGCCAAAAGCCACGTAAGCACCACCCAGCTGAGACCAGCCCAAATGGTCAACACACAGGAGCATGAGCTGAAGAAATAGCTGTTACTTTAAGCCACTAAGTTTTGGAGTGGTTAGTTATGTATCCCCTAATCACTATTACTAGTTTTCACTATAACTATCGCTAATAATCATTAGCATATAAAAGTAATCGTGGGTGGTGTAATTTATCAAACTGTTAGTATGTGCCAAGTATCATGCTAAGTACCTTAAGTATATTTTCTGACATAATCCTCACAAAACTGAATGGATAAGCTTCAGTATACCCGTTGTTTTAGTATGAGGAAACTGAAGCATGGAGAGGTTAGTTTCCCCAAAGTCACACAAGTCAGTCATGACCCAGGAATTTGAACTCAGGCCTCTCTGCCCCCTCCACCCGCCAGCAAACCCAAGATCTTCACCACAGACAGTATGCAAAGTCATCTGAAGAGCAAATTAGAAGGCCCAGTAGGAGATGCACACTTACAATGGGTGGATTTAGAGGCAATTATTGTCTTTTTTTCCAATCTGTTTTGCAGAAAGAATGTCAAACCCTCCAGAGGAAGAATCATGCTTTCCATCTGTTTCTAATTCCTTAAAAAATGCCAGTAGGTTTTGTATTGAGTCTCCTTTTAAAGGCTTGAAGCTGAATTGCAATCACCATGTAATCGTTTGTTTTTCTCTCATTTGGGAAAAAGATAGAAATAAGAAATTGTGACTGTTGACTATTGGTTTCAAACTATAACTGTTGTTTCAAGCAAGTTCTAATTGTATCAACCTTCATCTTGCTCAGAAAATAAACTTTAAAATATTGCAATACTTGTACATTCAATACTTGTGCATTCCTATGAGAAATCTTTGTCCATACATTGTTCCTTCTTGGTCTTAATGTAGCTAGTAAATGATGAGTGGGAGGAGGATAGTTATTAAATTTGCCTCAAATAAGGTGATAGAGTTATGATTAGCTATTATCACTACTAATTATATTTACCTTGAATCTTGAACTGGCAGGGGTAGTTGGGGGATGGGGGTAGGAAGTAGTTAGAAGTAAAGCCGGAACACTTTATACCTTTAAAACAGAAACCCAGTTCAACCAAATCCTATTTATACCTAATGAAATAAGGGAGAGAGGTGATAGACCTGCTTGGAAATATGAAAAAATACATCTCACAAGCAGATTGCTGACACTAGTGTGGAATTCTGGTTGTTGTATCATATTGTTTCTATTAGAGAATCGGGGCATTGTTATGTTATAGACCACTTTCAGTGGTCTGTAAGTCTCTTTGTGTCCTAGATTTTCAACAAAGTATTTGTTTTAAAAGAGTAAGAATTAGGCCTAACACAGCAAAGTAAATTCTCAATGTTTTTGACAAGTGCAGGAATCGAACTGCCTTGCTAGATCCAGAAACATGCACTGAGGTAACAGGGAAGTGACGGAATCATCCGAGAGCCAGTATCGTACTGTGGAGATGTCTAATGTGAGCACAAGAGATGCTCAGAGCTCAAAGAGTTAAGTTGTAAAATCGAAACACCAGATTTGCCCAATTCTAAGATGTATTTTTTTTTCTCATTTAAATGTTTCTGGAATAAGAATACACCTGACATTTGATGTCAGCTGAAACTTGCCAGCTATGGAGGGAAAGGTATAAATTTCTGTGCCCTAGCACCGTAGCTGTCACTGTCTGACTCAACCATGCCTAGATCCAGGCAATTGTCCCAACATTTATTTTCACTAGTGTCGTCACACGTGATTGAATTTTAATGTAAATTTGAATTCAATCAAATCTAATTGTTTCTTAAATTGGTTCAAAAATACCACACTATAATGCAGCATTTAAACAAAAAGTTATTGTGTGTGCAGGCAGTGAGCCTGAAGTCAGTAAAAAATGACTTTCCCTAAATCACAGATCTGTTTAGATTACAGGTAATAGAGCATAATAATAGATAATTTTCAAAGCTGGGAGAGATGGTGCGACTGAATCATGCAGCAAGCAACCATTCATCACCCAGAGTTCTATGGCTAAATACTTCCAATTGATATTGAGAGGCCAGATGTGGTGACTCATGCCTGCAATTCCTGCACTTTGGGAAGCTGAGGCAGGCAGATCACTTGAGGTCCCGGAGTTCGAGAACAGCCTAGCCAATATGGTGAAACCCCGTCTCTAATCATAATACAAAAATTAGCCGGGCTTGGTGGTGTGTGCTTGTAATTCCAGCTACTCAGGAGGCTGAGACATGAGAATCGCTTGAACCTGGGAGGCGGAGGTTTCAGTGAGCGGAGGCTGCACCACTGCACTCCAGCCTGGGCAACAGAGTGAGACTCCATCTCAAAAAAAAAAAAAAAAAAAAGAGAGAGAGAGCAAAATATTACTGGTAACCACAGAGTGAGCTTTTTTAACTGAGTAACTCACAATAAATAAATGAAACAGAAATAAGGTAGAAAGGCAAGAAGGCTATAGAAATAGAAGTTTAGCAGCAAAGTGGAAAGGAATCTAATTTCCCAACAAAGGGGTTATTTGTCTCAAGGAAACCATATGAACTCGTAATATATGGCCAGTGGAATTTCCCACTTTGCTCTCAAACTTAGTTTTGAACTAATTGTCCAAAACCACAGTGAAGTTTGTATACATTTAAATGGCACCACTACAGGCAGGCTTGGTAGGATGCAGAAGTCTGAACATAAGGGATCATTAGATGACTCAAATAAACAAGCACAGCATGAAGAATGAGCTGTGGGGAGAAAGAAGAGAGAAAAATGTCATTGATTTCTGTTGATATGACTGTTCTCCCACCATGGAGGTAAAGTAATACAATTTTACATAACTAAGCAGGTGACAGAGCTTAGACATTTAATAAGTCAGTTCTAAAATTGTCTAATTTAATTGCAAATCTTTTAAGAGTAATTTTTCTCCATGGTCATTTATTCCAATATTCAATAAAATTGTTCTTAATATATTCTGGCCTGCTTTACTTGTTTTATAACAGTGCTAACAAGAAAATAAAGCATATCTTCTAAATCATATTAAGACATGTTACGTTAACAAATTTAGTATAATCTCACATAGACCAACTACCGTTTCCAATTGCTATTATAATGAGGCAGGCTAGTGAAAAGCAGTTTTTGATAGCATTAACTAAAAATCTTTGCAGGTTTCAAAGATTCTAGCTGGAGAGTAAACTCCAATCTGTCTAATGGAAATGATGTTTTAAGAAGACATGCATGCCAATTATAGAGAAACTGTAAAATGCAGAAAAGTATTTTTAAAAATACTAGTTATGTCTAATTCACCTCTCCCCTAGTCATGAACAACATTTTGCCTCTTCCCTTCTGATCTAAATACTCTTGCTTTAATGCCAAGAGAAAGTAATGTCATGAACTTCAAGGAACTGTTAATGTGGAAAAAACAACAGAATTAATATCAAATGTATTTGCATAATTATTCTATTAATATCTCCATCTCTAGCCTATAAGTTCCATGCAGGCAGCAACCACATCTTTGTTTGTTCACTATCGTATCTGTGGCATCTGATAGCCCCTAGTGCCTGGCACGTGATAAAAGTTCAATTAATCTTCATTAAATACATGATATGTATTAGTCAGAGTTCTAAATTTCAACCAATAGAAAGCAAGTCTGACTGATTCAAACCAAAAAGGAATTCAGGACATGATAACTGGGTAACTCTTGGAGTAGTCAGGAAAGCCTGAGATTTCAGCTCAGTGACTATAGACAAGTTACATGAGACTGAGCTGTGAAGCATCACCGGGCTGCTGCTTATGGATACACGGTTGTCACTAGCACTGTTCACCGACACTGGACATTGCTCCTACAGCTTCTGGCTACTCAGGGTGCCTGCTGCTACTGCTGCTGCCTCCCATCACAAGCAGAGATTCAGAGAGGCCCTGCCCTTTTTTTTCTTTCGCACCACTATCTTCTAATTCAAAGTTTGGTGTGGTTAAACCTGGTAGGTAATGTTGAGGTCAAGTACCTAGCTGTAAGAATGGTGGGAAAGCACACAGATGGTATATTAAGATTCTAACAGGAGAGGGGGTCTGCCTTACCAGGGCAGATTTTCTATACAAAGGAGGCTTTACATGCTGGACAGCAGAAAATCATGACAAACGCACACCCATTTGACTGCTCAACATCACCACATCCACTTTGTTTTCTCTACATTTTCACTGTCAACAAGAGAAAACAACAAAATAAACCAGTCAACAAACATATCACCTAATATAATGCAAACATGCCTCATAAACTTGACAACATTCTCATCTCCACCCATGGAAAAGCCAACAGAATGCCATTTAAGTTGCTGAATTCAACTTCAAGTCTAGGGTGTCTGAAGGTTCTTTATTCTTATTCCAGTCCAGTCACAATCCCATCTCAATATTCTGCCTTCCATGGAAGTAAATGCTGAAGTTAACTATCACTCATCCACCTCATAAAACTAGCAGGACAGGAAGAAAGAAGACAATTAGTCAATATATTTCTGTACATGCAAGAAAAGGAGCAAAAAGTAGATGCTGAGAACTATTTACTGTAACTCTTTATAAGGTCGTGCTTGGTGTTTATGCATTTATGACTTCTCTGCTGCACATTTCCTACTGCCTCTGATCTCCCATTTCCCATTGTGGGGTAATTAGTGCCGCCTTGCTTAGCTTGACAGAATTAATCACCCTAACCAACACCTTAACTCTCATTTCCCCCTGCTCCTCCAGTGAAGGAACCTGCATAGGGAGGTGGCAGCTCAGATTCCCATCAAATAGTGTTATGTGTCCTAGGGGGAATATTCTTCCCTTGGACACTAAATTTTCTAAACCATTGACGTCCAGAGTTGTGGTAATGGAATGCAATGTACTCTGACTGTAGAAGAAACAGCTGATATATTACTATCTGGCTCATAGTCATATACTACATTTTATACGTGTAACTGCAACTCAGTCTTTTAAGGTAGTCCAAGAAGGTCAGGAGAGCTCAGGAAATAGGGTATATGACAAGATTAGTGAATCCCGTGGACTTAAATGTCTCTGTTTTTTTCACTGTAAAATACGATTCTTGTTCAGAAGCAATGTGGAGTGCAATGGTTTGATGATGAATAGGCGTTTGGAAATTCTTTGGACTTGCTGGCAGAACATTGCTGGGCAGGGAAGACTTTTGTTTCAGATTCTGGAGTGGGGAGGGCCATCTTGCTCCAGGGAAGGAAGGAAAAGCAAACTTTTGGCATTTCAGATTCCAGAGTGGAAGGTGGCTGCTGCTTCATCTGTGGAGAGCTTAAATGTTGGATGGGTAAAGACCACAGATTGTCCTCTTCAGATTGAAGAGTCTAATCACTCCAAGCAGAAATAAGGTTAGAATTGAAAGGTAATATCCAGAAACCTCATGATCTCTCCCTCGCCCCTGAACTCTGCCCCTAGTTCTCTGCCCCAAGAAGGTGTGTGGACTATTTAACAGGGCTGCATACAGGGCAAGGAGTAATTGTAGCCATTTTAGCGAATAATCTACCACACAGCCTTGCCCTCCTAGACACAGTGAGGGCTGGGAACTTGCAGTTTTTTGTTTGTTTTTTGTTTTTTTGTTTTTTTTTTGAGACGGAGTCTCGCTCTGTTGCCCAAGCTGGAGTGCAGAGGCCGGATCTCAGCTCACTGCAAGCTCCGCCTCCCGGGTTTACGCCATTCTCCTGCCTCAGCCTCCCGAGTAGCTGGGACTACAGGCGCCCGCCACCTTGCCCGGCTAGTTTTTTGTATTTTTTTTAGTAGAGACAGGGTTTCATCGTGTTAGCCAGGGTGGTCTCGATCTCCTGACCTCGTGATCCACCCGTCTCGGCCTCCCAAAGTGCTGGGATTACAGGCTTGAGCCACCGCGCCCGGCTGTTTTTGTTTTTTTTTTTAATTTTCCTGAGGTAAGTTTCTTTTACCATGTAACAGAGACAAAACAAAACATATGCTTTCTGTAGGCAAATTAGCCCATAGCAGAAAAGGGGAGACAAAGGGGCTGGGCTGTGAATTTGCAAGTCTTCCTTCTTAACTCACCCAAATGCACTCTTCCCTGAAAGAGTTAAGTGAAAGTTGGGAGACCCTAGGTGTGTTACTGTGATGGTGCGCCTTCCACCTGGAGGGAAACAACACATAAAGAGCAGAAATGTCCCCGTTTTAACAATAACAGTAAGCACCACCACCCCCTTTGTTTTCTTTTGAATTAATAGGCTAAAACTATCCAGAGGATGATGTGTCATTTGTCCTACGGCTTTGTCCAGCCAAATCCTTCCACACTTGAAAATATGATTTGAGTCCCCTTCAACAAGAGTTAATTTACTCTTCCTCCATCAGGCAAAGAGAATAGCAAGAGAAAGCATAAAAGCTCTCAGAGATCATTAGGGAAATACATTAGTATTGCTAAAATGAAGAGGAGAAGGCAAGAAAAAGAGTAGTCAATTCAAAACCCTGCAGGGTGTCCATGCATGGTGGCTCACACCTATAATCCCAGCACTTTGGGAGGTCAAGATGAGCAAATCACTTGAGGCCAGGAGTTTGAGACCAGCCTGGTAACATGGTGAAACTCTGTCTCTACTAAAGATACAAAAATTAGTTGTGCATGGTGATGCACACTTGTAATCCCAGCTACTTGGGAGGCTGAGGCAGGAGAATCAGTTAAACCTGGGAGGCAGTTGCAGTGAGCTGAGATCGCACTAACGTACTCCGGCATGGGCAACAGTGACAGCCTATCTTAAAGCAAACACACACACACACAAACAAACACACATACACACACACAAACAAAAAGCCTGCAGGGCCAGACAGTAACAGATGAGAGAGAAATAAGAGCCCATGGCAAACTGAAGGTCCAAAACTGTTCCCAGAAGGTCAGCCGTTACTCGTTTGTAGCCGACTGTTAGACGAAGACTGTGAGAGCATTTGCCAGATTTTCTCATTTTCCATGATAAGCTGGAAATACAAATTTCTTGTGAGATTTCTCAATTTTTAAACATTATCACCTCATTTCCTTTCGAGTCACTGATTGCACACGTCAGTGCACGTCAGTTAATCAGCCCGACAGAACACCAGGTCAAGCTCTTTGCTGGACTATGGGAAATCGTTAAGCACTTTGACTTACGATATTCAGTGTTAGTTTGTCCCAGGAATAGGTCTGCGAGAGCTTGGACAAGTACCTGACTTATTTCTTCCACAGTGAAATGTGGTTAGGGGCCCCTTCTCCAAGCTATTACAGGTATGAAGTACTATGGAACAGTTCCTGCACCCAGTGAGCTGTAGTCATCTCATGAAGTGGCTGGCTGGGATTTACTGTGCCCACAGCAGAGGTTGCTGTTGTCACTGGCAGTCCTTGTAGCTCCCTATGTGGCTTCACAGAATCACCCTCATCAGCCACCCTTATTCCTGTGGGGAATAGGTCACAGAAGCTACAGAAGTCAGATCAGATTCCACGCTTGCTGTATCAGCTTTCTCCAGAGAACAGAACCAACAGTACTCATTCATTCATTCATTCATTCACTCATAATAACTGGCTCATGCGTGGCTGAGAAGGTCCACAATCTGCAAAGAATCAGCAAGCTAGAGACCCAGGAGAGTCAATGATGTGCAAGGGCAGGAGAAGACCGATATCCCAGCTCAAGCAGTCAGACAGGACATGTTCTTTCTTACTCAGCCTTTTTGCTCTATTCAGGTCTTCAATCAATTGGTGAGGCCCACACACACTGGGAAGAGCAATCTGCTTTACTTGTCTACTGATTCAAATGTGAATCTCATCCAAAAACATCTTCACAGGCATACCCAGAATAGTATTTGTCCAGATGTCTAGGCACCCTGTGGCCCAGTCAAGTTGACACATAAAATTAACAATCACACTCAATTTACCAGGGTGTGTCAGAGACCCATACAACAGGAAGCTAACACGGGGTCCTGGGATGCTAGAAATCTAATTATTTAACTATGTTAAATGACTGCTCCCAACACATGGCTGTTCCTGGACCCATTTCCAGACAGGAAATGTCCTGCAAGGGGGTCTGTCAAGGTATCACTATCTAATTCTTAGCGCTCAGTATTCTTCCTTGCTATATGTTGCCGGCTGGGGAGATGTGGATGTTTGTCAGATATCTGACAAACATAAGTGTGAGAATTGGTTATTATTTTCCATCTTTTTGCTTCTCTTTCGCTTTCTACTCTAAGACGTGTGCTCACGTTTATGACTGTGCAACTAGTTCAACATGAAGCGTTCAACAAATATTGGCTGTTACTAGGACTTAGTCATGATATTTATTTATTTATTTATTTATTTATTTTTGAGATGGAGTTTAATTATTGTCGCCCAGGCTGGAGTGCAATGGTGTGATCTCAGCTCACTGCAACCTCCTTCTCCTGGGTCAAGCAATTCTCCCACCTCAGCCTCCCAAGTAGCTGGGATTACAGGTGTGTGGCATCACGCCCAGCTAATTTTTGTATTTTTAGTACAGATGGGGTTTTACCATGTGGACCAGGCTGGTCTCAAACTCCAGACCTCAAGTGATCCATCCCCCTCAGCCTCCCAAAGTGCTGGGATTACAGGAGTGAGCCACCAGGTGCTCGGCTGGACTTATTCATTATAGTATTATATATATAATTATACTATTCTAACACGATGTTTGGACCTGACTGTAAGATCCTCTGTGCAGGGCTGGTGTCGTGCCTCATGCTTCTGTGAATTTTCCGCTCCTTGGTCTCAGCCTGATCAAGAATAGAAGTTCAAAAAGTATGTTGGAGAGATGGGTGGTTTTCTAGTTAAATAGAGTAGTCAGGCTTCTCTCAGGGAAGGTGACATTTAAGCTGAGAACCAAATGAAGTGAAGACTGAATTCAGTGGCGATTTAGGGCAAGAGTGTTGGATACACAGGGAAACATAAGTTCGAAGTCTCTGTAGTGGGAACTTGCTTGTGCATTTGAGTAGCAGCCAAGGCCCAGGGCGATCAGAGAAGACAGGGTAAAGTAGAAAGTGGGAGGCAGGACTGAGACATTGGCAGGGGCAGTGTTTGGAGACCTGCTATTTTGCTTGCTCTGGTTGTAAGGCCTTCTCCCCATATTAATGATACTAAAATAAGAAAACTCCTTAATAATAAAGGAAGTAATAATTTAGAACGGAGCAACTGTAGTCTAACAAATTCTACCTTGGAAGAAAGGCAGGCAGGACTTTGGGATAGATGTTGGCAGTAGACAGAGGATAAATCTATGAGGGGAAATACTTAGGGTGTAGATAAAAGGGATTATTCTGAGCCTAAGAAAGCTAGAAGTTCTTGGGTATGGTATCCCTCTAGCACTAGCCTCCTGGTATAATCATCAGTGTGAATAGAGTGAAATTCAGGATCCATGGCTTTTGGGAGAGATTTTGGTAAGCAGCTGTTATGGGCTGAATTGCGTTCTCACGAAATTTACGTGTTAAAGCTCTAACCCTCAGTACCTCAAAATACAACTGTATTTGGGGAAGGGAAGAAGTCATTAAATTAAAATGAGGTCATTGGGGTGGCCCTAATCCAATAGGACTGGTGTTCTTACCAAAAGAGGATGTTATGACACATGGATATGCAGAGGGAGGACAATGTGAAGATACAATAAGAAGGTGGTGGTCTTTTAGCCCAGGAGAGAGGTCATAAAAACACCAACCCTGTTGACACCTTGATCTTGGACTTCTGGCCTCCAGAACTGTGAGATGATATATGTTTGTTAAGTCATCCTATCTATGGTACTTTGTTATGGCAGCCCTTGCAAACAAATACACCAGGAACTGTGGCAGTATAGTGTCCTTAAGGCATTTTCTGCCCTTTCTTGATTGTGTTGGGGTCATTTTAACAAAGGGGTTAGAATTAGTAGAAGGGGAGACTCTACAGTGGCCCATCAGCTGAAGTGGTCTTGTGCTCGGTCCTTGATTCCTGGTTTCCAGTTTTCATTCATATTAGAAATGGCACCCTGGCACTGTTTCCTTCAGAAAGTTCATAAATCTAAATCTCCTGCCTTGGTGGCCTGATGCTGTCCCATTCCCATAACGTTGTTTGCAGGGCTATGATGTGCTAGGTACTAGGTAAGTAATCTCGTTAAATCCCCACAATAGTCTTATAATAAAGGCATCTAATTTATTAACCCCCATTTTATATGTCAAAAAACTGAGGCTTAGAAATATTAAGTAACCTACACCAGGCCCTTTAGCTATTAAATATGGACTTGGGATTTGAACTCAGGTCTGTCTGACTGTAGTATTAGACTTCTGAATTACTGTTTGGGTATGAATTCACACTTGACTCATGCTAGAGGTAACTGTGCCACATTGGCATTGGTGACTGGGGCCAGTTCTTTTTTTGTTCTAGTTGGTTTCCCTATCTTATGCCTGGACACGCAATGCTGCGTGGATACTCCAGAATTATCAAATGGGGCAGCTTAGAGTCCTGAATGCTCTCCAAGGCTGTCTGCCTTTGTTCAGGAACAGAAACACCTTCAGCTGTTTTTTTTTTTTTTTTTTTATTATACTTTAAGTTCTAGGGTACATGTGCATAACGTGCAGGTATATATGTGCCATGTTGGTGTGTATATATGTGCCATGTTGGTGTGTGTATATATGTATATATGTGCCATGTTGGTGTGCTGCACCCATCAACTCGTCAGCACCCATCAATTCATCATTTATATCAGGTATAACTCCCCAATGCAATCCCTCCCTCCTCCCCCCTCCCCATGATAGGCCCCATTGTGTGATGTTCCCCTTCCCGAGTCCAAGTGAGCTCATTGTTCAGTTCCCACCTATGAGTGAGAACATGCGGTGTTTGGTTTTCTCTTCTTGTGATAGTTTGCTAAGAATGATGGTTTCCAGCTGCATCCATGTCCCTACAAAGGACGCAAACTCATCCTTTTTTATGGCTGCATAGTATTCCATGGTGTATATGTGCCACATTTTCTTAACCCAGTCTGTCACTGATGGACATTTGGGTTGATTCCAAGTCTTTGCTATTGTGAATAGTGCCGCAATAAACATACGTGTGCATGTGTCTTTGTAGTAGAATAATTTATAATCCTTTGGGTATATACCCAGCAGTGGGATGGCTGGGTCATATGGTACATCTAGTTCTAGATCTTTGAGGAATTGCCATACTGTTTTCCATAATGGTTGAACATCTTTGTAGTTCCGCGCGGTGGCTCAAGCCTGTAATCCCAGCACTTTGGGAGGCCGAGATGGGCGGATCACGAGGTCAGGACATCGAGACCATTCTGGCTAACACGGTGAAACCCCGTCTCTACTAAAAACTACAAAAAACTAGCCGGGCGACGTGGCGGCGCCTGTAGTCCCAGCTACTCGGGAGGCTGAGGCGGGAGAATGGCGTGAACCTGGGAGGCGGAGCTTGCAGTGAGCTGAGATCCGGCCACTGCACTCCAGCCTGGGCGACAGAGCGAGACTCCGTCTCAAAAAAAAAAAAAAAAAAAAAGATCTTTGTAGTTCAAATCAATCAGGCATCTTTAAAATTTTACTAAACACCTACTATGGGTGTTACAGATTGAATATTTCTGCCCTCTTTTCCCAAATATATTTGTTGAAACCCTAACCCCCAAGGTTATGGTATTGGGAAGTGAGACTTTTGGGTAGTGATTGGATCATGAAGGAGCCCTCAGGAACAGAGTTTGTGTCCTTGTAAAGGAGACCCCAGAGAGATTCCTCATCCCTTCTGCCAGGTGAAGACACAGTGGGAAGAGGACCATCCGTGAACCAGGAAGTGGGCCCTCACCAGAGTTTGAATCTTCCGATATCTTGATCCTGGACCTCCCAGCATACAGAACTGTGAGACAGAAATTTTCGTTGTTTACGAGCCACCTAATTTGTGGTATTTTGTGAGGCAGCCCAGATGTACTAAGGCAATGGACTAGTCATAGTTGAACCAAGTGGAATGAATATGGCAGCAGTGAGCACAGGGGCTCCTGGACACAGTGGAGTGAGACTTCCCTCTCAACTCTGGCTTGTGAAGAGGGCCTGCCTGTCAGGAAGAGAGTTCTGGAGAAGTTTTGAAGGGTACAAAGTAGTTGTCCAGTGACAACTATGGAAAATACATTCCAGATAGAGAGGAGCATGTGGGAGGAAGCTGAGCTGGGCCAGAGCTCATGGCACAGGTGAGAGAATGGCAAAGATGAGGCTGCAGGCCGGGCCTTGCTCAGGCCATAGCATATTGTGCAGGTTGTCCCAGGAGCCTGGATTTTACTCTGCAAACCATGAGGAGCCAAGAAAGCATTTTTACCAGTGAGGCAGCCATGTTCAGATGTGCATTTGGGCAGTGTGGCTGATGGGAGACCGGTCAGAAGGCAGTTGGGGGAAATGTGGTGTCATGATGAGGGCTTCAGGGAACAAAGGTAGGGGCAGAGGGGATGGAGAAGATTGGTTGGAGGGAGAGGCTTCTGGGGGACATGGACTTGCCCGGCTGATGGACCAGGCGTGGAAAGGGTGTATGTGGTGGATGGCGGGCCCCATTCACTGGGGTGAGGACAGAGGTTGGAAGATGATAAAGGCAGAGGGTGGAATTGCCTGTTTCTCCCTGAATGGACCATCATGCAGTGAGGCACGTGTGTCTGGAGCTGAAGGAAAGATTTCTGAAGCTGCAGGAGGCTAAGAACATGCAGTAGGTAATAGGAGGAAAGAGGAAAATGTGGGCGGCTTTGAAGGACGCTGACATTTGAAAGGCAGGCAGTGATTCTAAACAAATCGTTCATAACCCTGCATGCATGTTGAACTCACCTGGATTGCCTTTCATTTTTGGAAAGTGGGGGTAGCTTTTAAATCATACCATGGTCCAATATTTGAATTCGATTGCTCTAGTCTCAGGATTGAGTATTTGCATTTTAAAAAGCTCCCCAGGAAAACCTAAAGCACAGCCTGTATAATAAATATAGTGTGTGGCCGGGCGCGGTGGCTCAAGCCTGTAATCCCAGCACTCTGGGAGGCCGAGATGGGTGGATCACGAGGTCAGGAGATCGAGACCATCCTGGCTAACACGGTGAAACCCTGTCTCTACTAAAAAATACAAAAAACTAGCCGGGCAAGGTGGCGGGCACCTGTAGTCCCAGCTACTCGGGAGGCTGAGGCAGGAGAATGACGTGAACCCGGGAGGCAGAGCTTGCAGTGAGCTGAGATCCGGCCACTGCACTCCAGCCTGGGTGACAGAGCGAGACTCTGTCTCAAAAAATAAATAAATAAATAAATAAATAAATAAATAAATAAATAAATACATAAATAAATATAGTGTGAATTATATTTTATTTTGGGGCAAGTCTACTTACATTATTGAGCATAAATCTGACTCTGCCTTATAACAATGAGATATAATCATGTATTCTCATAATAATTGCATATCTCTCAGAATGACAATGTTCACTTCTTTGTTTCCTCTGCTATACTGTCAGCTTTCCAGGTCTGTAGGTGCTGGACAAATGCTTGCTGAACAAATGGATGAAGAAATGAATGTTCCTATTATCCATGTTCTGGGGAACAGGTGACCATTTAGGAAAGGAGGGCTCTAGAGGAAACTGGAGTACTCTGTTTCTTCTCCCTCCCAAATGAAAATAACAGATTTACAGTATGGGACTCTGTCCTGTGGCAGGCACTGGTCAAAACACTTTACACAGGTTTCTGTATTGATTCTTCACAACACCCATATGAGGCAGCAGGAACTGTTATTCCCATTTGACAGATGCACATCTGAGACTTAAAACGGTGAAGTAATTTCCAAGGTATCCTAGTCCTAGTGAGTGCCAAGTGGAAGCGTTTTTGGAAAACCCACACCTTCCCCTTCCCCCAAAACATTACTTAAATGCTCTGCTCCAGGACAACCACCTATACTTCTACTGTCCCAGTATTATAATACATGATATAGCAGTAACCTTTCAAATTACCTGTCTCCTCTGCTGTACTCTCACTTCCATGAAGGCAGGGACCATGTTTGTATCCCCACTGCTTCATAGCACACTGGGCACAAAGTAAGCATTACATTTGTAATTGCTAAATGAACAAAGTCTGTTCCCTTAACCATAAGGCATTTCAAGTCTCATGATCTCTGTGTTTTATATGCTCCAGGCATGATATCTAGTTTCTTGCAGACATTCTCATTTGGCTTTATGAAAAAGTCCTTCATCCTTCTGGTTATCTTCCTTTCCCTTCTTTTCCTTTCCCTTTTCTGTCTTCTCCTTATCCTTCCTCTGCACCTTTTTTTCCTCCTTTCTCTCCTCCCCTTTTCCTCCCTCTCTTGTAGTACTACACTTTGCAATGTCCCCCTTAAAGCATAGTGCCCAACTTCCATTCCAAGATGGCCAAATAGGAACAGCTCCGGTCTGTAGCTCCCAGCGTGACTGATACAGAAGATGGGTGATTTCTGTATTTCCAACTGAGGTACCTGGTTCATCTCATTGAGACTGGTTGGACAGTGGGTGCAGCCCACGGAGGGCAAGCCGAAACAGGTTGGGGTACTTCCTCACCCGGGAAGTGCATGGGGTTGGGGGATTTCCCTTTCCTAGCCAAGGGAAGGCGTGACAGACTGTACCTGGAAAATTGGGACACTCCCACCCAAATACTGTGCTTTTCAAATGGTCTTAGCAAATGGCACACCAGAAGATTATATCCCGCGCCTGGCTTGGCAGGTCCCACGCCCACGGAGCCTTGCTCACTGCTAGTGCAGCAGTCTGAGATCGAAATGCGAGGCAGCAGCCTGGCTGGGGGAGGGCTGTCTGCCATTGGGGAGGCTTGAGCAGGTAAACAAAGTGGCCAGGGAAGCTCAAACTGGACGGAGCCCACCACAGCTCAGAAGGGCCTGTTGCCTCTGTACATTCCACCTCTGAGGGCAGGACATAGCTGAACAAAAGGCAGCAGAAACTTCTGCAGACTTAATCTTCCCTGTCTGACAGCTCTGAAGAGAGCAGTGGTTCTCCCACATCTACAGAGAAGACCTTAAATTACCTGATGGAGTTGAAAACCATGGTGCACAAGCTTCAATAGCCAATTCGATCAAGTGGAAGAAAGGGTATCTGTGATTGAAGATGGAATTAATGAAATGAAGCAAGAAGAGAAGTTTAGAGAAAAAAGAGTAAAAAGAAATGAACAAAGCCTCCAAGAAATATGGGACTATGTGAAAAGACCAAATCTACATTTGATTGGTGTACCTGAAAGTGATGAGGAGAATGGAACCAAGTTGGAAAATGCTTTTCAGGATATATCCAGGAGAACTTCCCCAACCCAATAAGGCAGGCTAACATTCAAATTCAGGAACTACAGAGGACACCACAAAGATACTCCTTGAGAAGAGCAACTCTAAGACACATAATTGTTAGATTCACCAAGGTTGAAGTGAAGGAAAAAATGTTAACAGCAGCCAGAGAGAAAGGTCAGGTTACCCACAAAGGGAAGCCCATCAGACTAACAGTGGATCTCTCGGCAGAAACTCTAAAAGCCAGAAGAGAGTGGGGGCCAATATTCAACATTCTTAAAGAAAACAATTTTCAACCCAGAGTTTCATATCCAGCCAAACTAAGCTTCATAAGTGAAGGAGAAATAAAATCCTTTACAGAGAAGCAAATGCTGAGAGATTTTGTCACCACCAGGCCCGCCCTACAAGAGCTCCTGAAGGAAGCACTAAACATGGAGAGGAACAACCAGTACCAGCCACTGCAAAAGCATGCCAAATTGTAAAGACTATTGATGCTAGGAACAAAACTGCATCAACTAATGGGCAAAATAACCAGCTAACATCATAATGACAGGATCAATCTGACACATAACAATATTAACCTTAAATGTAAATGGGCTAAATGCCCCAATTAAAAGACACAGACTGGCAAATTGGATAAAGAGTCAAGACCCATTAGTCTGCTGTATTCAGGAGACCCATCTCACATGCAGAGACACACATAGGCTCAAAATAAAGGGACTGAGGAAGATCTACCAAGCAAATGGAAAGCAAAAAAACCAAAAAACAAAAAACAGAAAAGCAGGGGTTACAATCCTGATCTCTGATAAAACATACTTTAAACCAACAAAGATCAAAAGAGACAAGGCCATTACATAGTGTAAAGGGATCAATTCAACAAGAGGAACTAACTGTGCTAAATATATGTGCACCCAATACAGGAGTACCCAGATTCATAAAGCAAGTCCTTAGAGACCTACAAAGAGACTTAGACTCCCACACAATATTAATGGGAGACTTTAACAGCCCACTGTCAGTATTAGACAGATCAATGAGACAGAAGGTTAACAAGGATATCCAGGACTTGAATTCAGCCCTGCACCAAGCAGACCTAATAGACGTCTACAGAACTCTCCACCCCAAATCAACAGAATATGCATTCTTCTCAGCACCACATCGCACTTATTCCAAAATCGACCACATAGTTGGAAGTAAAGCATTCCTCAGCAAATGTAAAAGAACAGAAATCACAACAAACTGTCTCTCAGACCACAGTGCAATCAAATTAGAACTCAGGATTAAGAAACTCACTCAAAACCACACAACTACATGGAAACTGAACAACCTGCTCCTGAATGACTACTGCGTTAATAACGAAATGAAGGCAGAAATAAAGATGTTCTTTGAAACCAGTGAGAACAAAGACACAACATACCAGAATCTCTGGGACACATTTAAAACAGTGCATAGAGGGAAATTTATAGCATTAAATGCCCACAGGAGAAAGCAGGAAAGATCTAAAATCGACACCTTAACATCACAATTAAAAGAACTAGGGAAGCAAGAGCTAACAGATTCAAAAGGTACTAGAAAGCAAGAAATAACTAAGATCAAAGCAGAACTGAATGAGAAAAACACTCTTCAAAAAATCAGTGAATCCAGGAGCTGGTGTTTGGAAAAGATCAACACAATTGATAGACTGCTAGTAACACTAATGAAGAAGAAAAGAGAGAATAATCAAATAGATGCAATAAAAAATGATAAAGGGAATATCACCACTGACCCCACAGAAATACAAACTACCATCAGAGAATACTATAAACACCTCTACACAAATAAAGTAGAAAATCTAGAAGAAATGGATAAATTCCTGGACACATGCACCCTCCCAAGACTAAACCAGGAAGAAATTGAATCTCCAAATAGACCAATAACAGGCTCTGAAATTGAGGCAGTAATTAATAGCTCACCAACCAAAAAAATGTCTAGGACCAGATGGATTCACAGCCGAATTCTACCAGAGGTATGAAGAGGAGTTGGTACCATTCCTTCTGAAATTATTCCAGTCAATAGAACAAGAGGGAATCCTCCCTAACTCATTTTATAGAGGACAGCATCATCCTGATACCAAAGCCTGGCAGAGACACAACAAAAAAAGAGAATATTAGTCCCTAATGAGCACTGATGTGAATATCCTCAATAAAATACTGGCAAACTGAATCCAGTAGCACACCAAAAAGCTTATCCACCACGATCAAGTTGGCTTCATTCCCGGAATGCAAGGCTGGTTCAACATACGCAAATCAATAAATTCAATCCATCACAGAACTGTTGACAAAAACCACATAATTATCTCAATAGATGCAGAAAAGGCCTTCAACAAAATTCAACAGCCCTTCATGCTAAAAACGCTCAATAAAGTAGGTATTGGTGGAGCATATCTCAAAATAATAAGAGCTACTTATGACAAACCCACAGCCAATATCATACTGAATGGGCAAAAACTGGAAGCATTCCCTTTGAAAACTGGCACAAGACAGGGTTGCCCTCTTTCACCACTCCTATTCAACATAGTGTTGGAAGTTCTGGCTAGGGCAATCAGGCAGGAGAAAGAAAGAAAGGGTATTCAATTAGGAAAAGAGGAAGTCAAATTGTCCCTGTTTGCTGATGACATGATTGCATATTTAGAAAACCCCATCGTCTCAGCCCAAAATCTCCTTAAGCTGATAAGCAACTTCAGCAAAGTCTCAGGATACTAAATCAATGTGCAAATATCACAAGCATTCCTATATACCGATAACAGACAGAGAGCCAAATGATGAGTGAACTCCCATTCACAATTGCTTCAAATAGAATAAAATACCTAGGAATCCAACTTATGAGGGATGTGAAGGACCTCTTCAAGGAGAACTACAAACCACTGCTCAATGAAATAAAAGAGGACAAAAACAAATGGAAGAACATTCCATGCTCACAGATAGGAAGAATCAATATCATGAAAATGGCCATACTGCCTAAGGTGATTTATAGATTCAATGCCATCCCCATGAAGCTACCAATGACTTTCTTAACACAATTGGAAAAAACTACTTTAAATTTCATGTGGAACAAAAAAAGAGCCTGCATTGCCAAGCAAATCCTGAGTAAAAAGAACAAAGCTGGAGGCATCATGCTACCTGACCTCAAACTATACTATGAGGCTACAGTAACCAAAACAGCATGGTACTGATACCAAAACAGAGATATAGACCGATGGAACAGAACAGAGGCCTCAGAAATAACACCATACATCTACAACCATCTAATCTTTGACAAACCTGACGAAAATAAGAAATGGGGAAAGGATTCCCTATTTAATAAATGGTACTGGGAAAACTAGCTAGTCATATGTAGAAAGCTAAAACTGAATCCCTTCCTTACACTTTACACCAAAGTTAATTCAAGATGGATTAAAGACTTAAATGTAAGACCCAAAACCATAAAAACCCTAGAAGAAAACCTAGGCAATACCATTCAGGGCGTAAGCATGGGCAAGGACTTCATGACTAAAACACCAAAAGCAATGGCAACAAAAGCCAAAATTGACAAATGGGATCTAATTAAACTAAAGAGCTTCTGCACAGCAAAAGAAACTATCATCAGAGTGAGCAGGCAACCTACAGAATGGGAGAAAATTTTTGCAATCTACTTATCTGACAAAGGGCTAATATCCAATATCTACAAAGAATGTAAACAAATTTACAAGAAAAAAACAAACAACCCCATCAAAAAGTGGGCAAAGGATATGAACAGACGCTTCTCAAAAGAAGACATTTATGCAGCCAACAGGCACATGAAAGAATGCTCATCATCACTGGTCATCAGAGAAATGCCAATCAAAGCAACAATGAGATACCATCTCACACCAGTTAGAATGGCGATCATTAAAAAGTCAGGAAACAACAGATGCTGGAGAGGATGTGGAGAAATAGGAACACTTTTACACTGTTGGTGTGAGTGTAAACTAGTTTAACCATTGTGGGAGACAGTGTGGTGATTCCTCAAGGATCTAGAGCTAGAAATACCATTTGACCCAGCGATCCCATTACTGGGTATATACGCAAAGGATTATAAATCATGCTGCTATGAAAACACATGCACACGTATGTTTATTGTGGCACTATTCACAATAGCAAAGACTTGGAACCAACCCAAATGTCCATCAATGATAGACTGGATTAAGAAAATGTGGCACATATACACCATGGAATACTATGCAGCCATAAAAAAGGATGAGTTCATGTCCTTTGCAGAGACATGGATGAAGCTGGAAACCATCATTCTCAGCAAACTATCACAAGGACAGAAGACCAAACACTGCATGTTCTTACTCATAGGTGGGAATTGAACAATAAGAACACTTGGTCACAGGGTGGGCAACATCACACACCGGGGCCTGTCATGGGGTGAGGGGCGGGGGGAGGGATAGCATTGGGAGAATGTAATTACCTAATGTAAATGACGGGTTAATGGATGCAGCGGGCCAGCATGGCACATGTATACTTATGTAAGGAGCCTGCAGGTTGTGCACATGTACCCTGGAACTTAAAGTATAATTAAAAAAAAAAAAAAGTACAGTGCCCAAAACAGAATGCATTGCTCCCATTTCTTAATCTGGACATGGCAATACTTAAAGGCGACATTGATTCAGTACTTTAAAAGGAACCAGACACAATGCTAGGGCTAGTACCTACTTGCTTATCATTTTTAGGCTTTCTGCCAACTCTGGGAGATACATGCTAACGTTTTGTCTTGTTTCAGATAAGGTTGCTGAGACTGTGAATGAATTCTACCTGACCTCACTTGCTCACCTTTCTTTTCTAAATTGCTCAAGTACTTTTTACTCCCTATCGTGAGGTCATTTTCTGAGGCTCCATGGATAACAGAAATAAGTCAGAGATTTCAGCAAGCCAGGCACGAGGTTGCCTGGAATAGACTTTGCAGTCTGGTTTTCATTCAATACATCTCCTTTACAACAGTCTTTTCTCTGTAAATGACTGGTCTGCTGATTCCTGTCAGGTGCCGCTTTTAAAAAATGGTCGTGAGGAAGGCTGGGAAATCGATACTTCGGGCCCATGCTTCCAGAGCATCTCAGTTGAGGACTAATCACATTAGGATAGATCCTAATCTTTCCTTTGCTTTCCGCAAAGGAAAGCAGCTTTAAGTTTCCAAAGTTCAGTTTAAATCTCAACTAAAAGGCATCTGCCAATCCTGAAAAAAGCATGAAGACTACGTCTGAATTGCTTTCATCTTCAAACCTTTGGAGTCAGTAATCTGTCAGGGGAATGGGAAAGTCAAATGGCAGCAGACAGTATGCATCTGCAGAAACATCATCCAATCATTGTTACATGCACAGGCTGACGCTCCAGAGAAAGGGAACAATGAATCCCTCCAGAGAGCATTGTTTTTTTTTGTGCCTAATCATTTCGTTTCAGTCTTTACAGTGTTCAGTGGATGCTTATGAAAAAGGTCCCTATGGTGAACAAATAGGGAGCTTTTAATTATACCATTAAAATGGAAGAAAGGTGGGCACACAAGCCCAAAATCATGTCACCTGAAATGAGCACAAGCGTGAAATGCCCTGTGAACCAAGGGCAGAGCTTGAAAATGGTTTCGAAAATGCCTTGGCACTTTCTAAACATAATTTCCTCCGTATTGGCTTTAAACTGTAGGAAAATTATTTGCAGAGTGTGTAAACAAACAGAAGCAAATGCTTTGTAGAGACAGTTGTTAGATAAAAATATTCCGTTCAACTGACAGGCATTGCATCCAACTTGTGGTTTTTATTTGTTTAAATCCCGATCTGTCCAAAAAGAGATTTAAGCAAAAAAAAAAAAAAAAAAATTATTAGCAACTACTCTGTGAAGAAAATAACACCAGTTTCAATGGGGGAATTCAGAGGTGGAAAGCACTCTCATTTCTCAGGGTACTCTTCACCAAGGAGAGGCAACGTTATATGTATCAGCCAGAGTTCTTAATTGCAAGAACAAGTCATTTGTTTTGGTTATCTCTTGCTGTGTAATAAATGACCTCATAACATAGTGACCTAAAACCATAATTGGTTGTTATCTTTCATGGTTCTATGATTGAATGGGTTCAGCTGGGCATTTCTGGCTTACAGGGTCTCGCATAGCTGTGGTCAGATGTGGGCTGGGCTGCAGTCATCTGAGGGCTCACCAGGCTGGATGTCAGGACTGCTCACTCCATGGCTGACAGTTGATGCTGGCTGTCATCTGGGACCTCCACTGGGGCTGACACAGGGCATCTACTATTGGGGAAACAATTTAAAACAAATCTATTTTCTCAACCCAGAAAATCTGTCCACAAAGGTAGTAGATACATAAAAGTTTTATTATTGAACAAACATTAAACCGGAATACAATGTACATCACAGACAATCCACTAAGACACTGCAAAGACTGAAAAAAAAAATCACCCTTTTATATAGCAAAGTAAATATCACCCATTGCATACTTGTTTTCAAGATAAACAGTAACTAACCATCAAGTAAGACAACTTGACAGGACCATATGTCATATTTAGTTCATCCTGACTTTACCTGGTAATTGGGTGACCATTTGTGGTAGCTAACTTCTTATATCTCTGTAATAGGAGGTGTTTTGCAACTGGGATCAAGATACCCACCAAAATTAGATTACTATTCTCTCACAGAAATTGGGAGGTAAGGGTGCTCTCTCCCTTGATGTTCCATTTCAAATAGATGGCTCCCGGTCCCTAGAGAAAGGCATTACTGGATCATACTGCTGAGAAAAGGCCTACCTAGTCTTTAAAACAATTTATCTAGAAAAAAGGACTTATCCCCCCAAAGAAGGAGGAAGTATTTAAAATGACAGGTTTTTCCAAAGTAAGTGCTATGAAAAGAAGGGGAGGGAAATTTATTCCCTGTTTTCCATAGGGAGAATCAAGCCTCTTACTTTTAATTTGCATTTGTCCTGACACTATACATAGTTTCTCTGTGTGGCTTGTTTCTCTTTTTCATTAGTTTTATTTTATTTTAATTGACAGATAATAATTCTATGTATTTATAGAGTACAATGTGATTTTTGATACATGTATCTATTGTGGACTGATTACATCAAGTAAATTAGCATACCTATCACCTCAAATATTTATCATTTCTTTGTGGTGAGAACATTTAAATCCTCTCTTTTAGCTATTTTGAATTATACAATACATTATTACTATGGTCACCATGCTGTGTAGTGAAACACTAGAATTTATTCCTCCTTTTGATCTGAAACTTTGTACTAGTTGAGTAACTTCTCCCTTCTTCCTGTTCACCTCACTTTCCCAGCTTTTGATATCAAAAAGAGGAAAGATAACAAGTGTTGGTGAGGATGTAGAGAAAAGGAAATCCTTGTACGATGCTGATGATATTATAAATTAGAACAGCCATTTTGGAAAACAGCACGTAGCTTCCTCAAAAAACTAAAACTAGAATTACCACATGATCCAGCAATCTCATTTCTGGGTCTCTACCCAAAGGATTGAAATTTGTGTGTTGAAAATAGTTCTGCATCCATGTTCATTGCAGCATTATTCACAGTAGTCAAGACATGGAAACAACGTAAGTGTTCATCAATGGATGAGTGAAATTTAAAATATAATATATATGCACAATAGAATACTATTCAGCCTTTAAAACAGGAAATTATGCCCTTCTTGACAACATAGATGAACCTAGAGGACATTACCCTAGTGAAATAGGCCAGGCACAGAGAGACAAATATCCTTTCTGATCACACTTACATATGGAATCTAAAAAATTCCAACTCCTAGGAGGAGGGAGTAGGATGGTGGCTTGAGTTTCTGACAGTATGGCAGCTGGGTTCTGAATGAGAACTTCCCAAGAGCCGTCATTTCAAGGAGCACAGGCAGAAGTTCAAGAATTCCTATGACTCAGTTGTGAAAGTCATAGCGTCACTGCACTACATTCAGCTGTGAGTGTGTCACAGGGCCAGCCCAGATTCAAGAGGAGGGTTCAGCACAAGTTTGTGGATACTGAGAGGTAAGGCTCACAGGGGGGCCATCTTTGGGGATCAGTTATTATACCCTTCTAGTATGCTTGAGCAGAAAAGAAATGTATTACAGTATCAAGTAACTTAGGGACTCTAAGGAAATCAAAAGAATCAAGTTTGAAAGCTTCATTTTCAAGAATTGTTCCCTAAACCACAATGCAAGGCTGATACAGTAGACCTCACTGGTATCATGCCTGGACACTGACACAGGATGCTAACCTCTGTGCACTTGAACTTCTGCTACTTCACTCCCAAACCTCTGGGAAAAGGAATTCTATGTCCTGGTGGCCGCCTCCCCTTGTTCACTTTTGAATAGACATCTTGAACCAGTGCGTCCATTGGTAGAACCTATTGGTGGACTCACATAGCCAAGTATTCACTAAGAATAGTCTGTGAAAATGAGATTCTGCTTTGTTTCCTGGGCTGATGGTGTTTACATAAGGTGTTTGTCCAGTTACCCAAGTCAGATTCTTGGGAATCTTCAATCTCTATCTTCTATCCCCACATCCAGTCTTATGATCAAATCGTATCAATTCTATTGAAAATAAAAGCTTCGATGTAATTATAAAAATAAAACATAAAAGTGAATAAATAAAATAAAATAAGTCTCTGGAAATCATCCATCTTGCTTCTTGCTCATCTCAACTTCAAAAGTCTTTATGCCTACATAGATGAAATGAAACTACTAAGTAGATGAAATTACGGTAGAATTTCATCCGTATGGTAGATGAAAAACTACGGTAGAATTTGATTTTTAATTTTTTTTCATAATTTGCTAATTTGTTTTATTGTTTCAACAACTAAAAGTTGAAAAAAGCTATTTGTCTTCTTGTGGGTCTGTTTCATTTATTGGACTTCAGAAAACCCTTCTTTGCTTCAACCGCATTGGTTGAAAAAAGGATGTAAATCACATGTCCTCCGAAATTCTTTCCCACTGTATCAACGAGAGGATTTATTTTTTTTTAATATCAAAGAAGATGGGAAAAAAAAAGTCTGTATTCCTATAGACTGGAGTGATCATGAGCTCTTGCACACAGCTTTAGTGTGTTGGTCAAGCACCTAATCCCTTTTCACAGAGATTGAAATTGCATGCCCTTCCACTCCACCATCTGAGACCAGGCCTTTCTTGTGCCTTGCAGTAAATCAGTATTGTTGGAATTTCTGATTATCATAACCTCCCAAAATAGAAGCTCATTATTCTTTTCCCATTCGAGGCTTAACAAAATTGGGTCTAATTAAAACCTTACAGGACTCTTCCTATTAGGGATTTTTCTTATATAAGTAGATTTTAGCTGCTCTTGTCACACAAAAAGAACTATGTGAGATGATAGATATGTTAATCGGCTTCATTATTGTCATCATTTTGTTATCTTTGTGTATCATATAACATCATTTTGGAAACCTCAAATATATACAGTAAAATTCTTTAAAACAAATCCTTATAGGAAATAAAGTAAGGCTTTAGCAATTTTTATTTGTTCTTGCTTGTTACTGTTTTTCCTCTTTCAATTTTTAGTACATATTAGAGCTTTTTTTTGTATTCTTCAAAATGCAGTTTGCATATTTTATAAGATCTGGTTAGACTGTTAAAAAGATGTTGAAAATCTTTTACTGCCCTAGTGCACTGCAAAAAGGTAGACAACAAAATGTCTTTCAATGATTCGCTGAAAGTCATTGAACTCAATGGGAGCATCTTTGTAGAGTACAAAGGCCTAAGGGCATCTTTGTCATCAATATGTTCTCACCTGTGTGGGAATAATGAGAAAGAAAACAACAGTAAGGGTATAACTCCATCGCATTTTTACTCTTAAGAATACTCAAAGGATACTCTTGAAGATGCCTCTCCAAGCCATGCACAAATATATTTTTAGGCTGTCTATATATTTGCAGATCTTATTATAATATTATTACACTATAAACAACACAAATGGAATTTCACCATGGTTTAACAATAAAAACCTCCAAGAATTTAGTAAAAAGAATAAAGAGGATCTGCTCAGTATATAGTTGGGATTTCAGAGATGGTTTTAAAAATGTTTCTTTCTGTTCTCCTAAGGAAGACTGGGTAGTGGGGGTAAAGTTGGTGGGAAGAAGGTATACACATCATCCAGAAGTGGTATCAGTTGCTTATGGTACAAGTTAGGATTTTAAATATTCATAATAGTTGAGTAATTTTCCAGAAAATATTTTCAGGATTTTAGTATATCACGTCATATAACCAAGCAATCAAGTAATTTTTCAGAAAAGCATATTGCTGGGGATTCATGTATGGTTACTTCTGGTTGAGGCTGGTGAATTCTTTTCAGGAAAATGTATTTTACATTTTCTCTTTGACAAATATGTATTCAACACCAATTATAGCTTGATGCAAAAGCAATTGAGGTTTTTGCCATTAAAAGTAAACTTTAATTAAGCAACCTCATATGTTCTAGACACTGATCTAGGCACTGGAGACGCAGGAGTAAAGAAAAACAGACATGGTCTTTCCCCTCAAGGAGCTCATAGTTTAGGAGAGAAAGATAATAAATACTTAAATAAGTGAATAAGGTAATTTCAAATACTAAGTGACATAGTAAAAAAAAAAAAATCACATGGTGTACTCATCTGTAAATGGGTGTTTCACTACCTTCTTAAATGAGGTAATATATATGAAACATTGAGACATAGTATATGAATAATTACACACAGTAAATGTGCCATCAATGCACACACACACATACTTCATAATAATCAAATTACCTTAGCATGAGGTTGAAGCAAAAAGTGGACGAAGTATAACATTTGTGCAATTCATTTTTTCTGACAGAATACAAATACTCTAATTTGTTAAGAATCTGCTACAAAAGAATAAATGGAAACATCAGACATGGCCATTGATCCCCTGCATGAGAATGCTGTCTTCATTACATTCTTCACTCATGAGGGGACTGCAAAAAGTTAGACAACAAAATGTCTTTCAATTATTCGCTAAAAGTCTTTGAACTCAATGGGAGCATCTTTGTAGAGAACAAAGCCCTAAGGGCATCTTTGTCATCACTATGTTCTCACCTGTGTGTTTAGCCCTTTGACCATGGGCCCAAGAAATTCACTGTTCCTCTTGTCTGTCGCCATCTGAGGAAGACAGGGATCTTTTATTGCACATTTAATACTAAGTGCCAAGCACTGCGCTAGGCGTTTTGCACATGCTTTTAGTTAATCCTAGCAAGAATCTCCTGAGGTTGGAATATTAACCTTCTTTTACAGATGAGAACCTGGGGCCTCAGGAGAGGGAGGCAAATTGCTTCAGGCCACTCAAATAGTGCACGCTGGGTCTGGGGCTGGCGCCCAGGTATGTCTAACTGCAAGGCCAATTGCTTTGTCAGGGTCAATGGTACAGCACTGCCAAAAAGAACATCTGGAGCAAGAGTACCGGGCTCTGGCAAGATGCATGAATGCCCTACAAATAGAATAGATGTTTATTTATCATCTTGTTGATTTAAGCTTCTTAAACCTGGCATACGGTTATCAATAGGGCTAGTAGGATTTTGAAAGGTACAATAGGCGCTAGAATGATCCCAGTCCCTCCAACCTTTGGAAAATATGTTCCATTAGGGTGGTTGTAAGGCAGTCATAGTGGAAAGAAGATTGGCCTTGAAGCCTGATGACTGTGGATTTGCAATCTAGTTTACTGTTTCTTGCTGAGTGACATTTTCACACTCTTAATTTGAGGTTCAGTTTGCTTTTCTGTAAATGGAATTTTGAATGCCTGCCTCCAGAAATGGCTATGAAAATAAACAATATTGTCTATAAATCACCAATTTCTTCATTTTCTGTGTATCTATTCAGAGCCCAGTATATGCCAGACATTTTTCAAGGGTCTGGGATACAACAATGGAAACAAATTTCTGTCCTCAGGGAGCCAATGTTCTAGGGGGAAGACAGATAATAAATGAATGAATGAAATGCATATTGAGTTAGGTGGTGGGGAGTGCTATGGAGAAAAAGTAAGAAAGGGACAAGGTCCTGAGGTCGGGGTGGTTTCAATTTTAATTTGAAGGATGAGGGAAAGCCTCATAAGAAGGAGACATTTAAGCAAAGCCTTGGAACTGAGAGTGTGAGCCAAGTGAGTATCTGTGGGAAAATTCCAGAGCAGAGGAAATTGCAATAGAAAACCCTCAAGGCAGAGTGTCCATGTATACTCTCGAGTGGCAGAGAGGCTGGGTAGCTGGAGAATAGTGAGCAAATGGAGGAGTAGGAAGAGATGCAGTTAGAGGGTGACCAACGGCCATGAAGCACAGGGCCTAGTAGGCCATTGTGATAACAGGTTGATTATGAATGAGATTGGAGGCTAGTGTAGATGTTAGGGTGGAAGAGTGATGCAATCTGATCTGTTTTATCATAGTATCAGCCATCTAGCAGGTGCCTGATGAATGGTCACTGTTTTATATTAAGCTCTTTTTAAAAAAGTATTGCTTGTATTCAGTCAACCAGGTATTTTGAATCAGAGTCAAATGCTCATGACTGGAGAAGGGGTTAGCTGTAGGGAGAATTTGGAGGTCAAAGTAGAGTTCACACATAAGGCAGAATGCAAAGGCAGGAATCAGAGTTAATAGAGGTGAAAGCTCTAGCATGGTGTCAGTCAATTCAGGTTGCTATAACAAAGTACCATAGACAGGGTGCCTATAAACAACAGGAATTTATTTCAAACACTTCTGGAGGCTAGACATCCCTGATGAGGGTGCCAGCATTGTCGGGTTCTCTGAGGGCCATCTTCCGGGTTGCAGACTACTGACTTTTTGTGGTATCCTCATATGGTGTAAAGAGAACAAAAGAGCTCTCTAGGGTCCCTTTAATACCATTCATGAGGACTCCACTCTCATGACCTAATTTACCTCCAAAACAGGTCTCCTCCTAATACCATCGCACTGGGGGGTAGGATTTCAACATATGAATTTTAGAGTTACACAACCATCCAGTTCATTGCGTATGGTCCCAGTTATGAGGGCTGTGGACTTGGAGGGAGGAAGGTGGTGAGCCAGGAGGGGAGGAAAACCTGGGGAGAGACCATTATTGAGAATGCGGTGAGGGCTGTGCCACATTTCCTCTGCTCTGCCTCCCAACCTTCCTTCCTAGTTAAAAACAATTGCTATGTACATTTCTTGTAGAAAATTTGGAAAAAGCATAAGGCATGTGGGAAAGCTAGTCTATTTCTCTCCTCCTTGAACGTAGGTATGTTGCTTAATGGAATGCTACCCCCATTTCTGTTTTGCAATTTTAACCTTTTGAAAACTTAAACAAAAAGTAATGAATGCATGCTCATATAAAAATATAGATAAGCAAAAAGAAAAATTAAATTATCTATTAGTCTACTGCCCCAAAGTAACCATTGTTAAAATTTATGTACATTCTTCCAGAATTTTCTTTATGTATGTGTGCACGTGCGTATACTGACATTTTTCTCAGAGAGAATACGTTTTCTCTATTCATACTTTTAAAAAATCTCATGTACTGTGAACAGCTTTCTATGATAATAAAATACTTGGATGTCATAATTTATATTCATAGAGATAGAATTATGGGTCAAAAGTAGTCACATTTTTATTTGCTTATTAATTGCTATATTGCCTTTCAGGAAGCTTGTAGTAATTTATACTTTGATCAACCGTGTATGACAATCCAGTTTCCCTACATACTTACCAACACTGTATTTTTTATTTTGCTTTTTGGTTGTCTAAAACATATTTAGTTATGGTTTTGATTTGCATTTACTGATTACTTTTAAAGATGAACATTAGTTTTTTTCATCTGTTTGCAGGGCACTGGCAGAGCCTGTGTGTATTCTTTACTTATAATCTCTTTTTGAAGAGATTGTCTTTTTCCCACAGATTTGTAAAATGACCCATTTCTTAGATTCGTGATATTTCTAGCATGTCTGAGTCTTGAGCGTGTGCCTAAGCCAGAGGAAGAGGTGAAACCAGAGGCTCTGGAAAATAGAGCAGCATGGTAGGGCACACACAAGCTGATGACAGGCTGGTGTGTGGCATGAAGCGGTGCGCACTCGGCAACCACAGAGCTGTTTCCTAAACGGCATGTATCTGGAGGCCACCCTGTGTGAAAGTCCACTGCTTTCTTCACAGCATTTCTCTGGCTCTGGTCTCTCTAACCTATTTTGTCTTTGCCCTGCTGAAGACAGATCACCTTAAGCAAACTGAAGAAGATAGGGTTCATCTCTACCAAAAGTGAATATAAAAAATTAGCCGGGTGTGGTGGCACGGGCCTGTAGTCTCAGCTACTCTGGAGGTTGAGGTGGGAAGATCATTTGAGCCCAGGAGTTTGAGGTTATACTGAGCTATCATCATGCCACTGTACTTTGTCCTGAGTGATAGAATAAAAGCCTGTCTCTAAAATAATAATAAGGTACAGAGAAAACTATGGCTAAAAGGACAAACTTGAAGTTTTTAATCTGATTTATCTTGGGTGTGAGGAAAGAGACGGTGGGACAAGTCCAGAGAAAAATAAACCAGAAAGGAAATAGCACGAAAAGAAAAACCCCCAAACAGAAGAAAAAGCCCACAAATCCCACAAAACCCCAAATACCTTCAAAACGTCAGCATGCATAAGATTATATTTGTATAAAATTATATTTATGTACATGCATTATAAAATTAGAAAATAGATATAATTAGATTGGTTTAAATTGTTTTTTAGCAATTTCCATGCTTTTTGGACAAGAGAAAATTGCTTAATAATGAGTATAGTGTGACTCTATTTTGACAAAAACAAGCATAGAACTCTATGTGTAACTATATTGTAGGTATAGCGCAAAGCAAGGAGGAAGGGGTAGAAAAATACAAATCTGCTTAGTTTTCTAGGGCTGCCATTACAAAGTACCATGGACTGGGTGGCTTAACACGTGAAATTTATTTCTCATAATTCTGGAGGCTAGAAGTCCCAGATCAGGGTGCTAGCATGCTCAAGTTCTTGGCGGGGTTCCACTTCCTGGTCTGCAGACAGCTGTCTTCAGGATGCATACTCACATGGTGGAGAGAGAGAGAACTCTGGGCTATTATCCCATATGAAGGGTCCCTAATCCCATCATGAGGGCCCTACCTTCATGACCTCAACTAAACCTAATTATCTCCCAAAGGCCCACCTCCAAATACCATAACATCGGAGATTAGGTTTCAACATATGCATTTTGGGGGATGAAAACCTTCAGTCTGTAACAGTGGTTTAAACAACAGAAGTTTATTTTCTTATAGGTTTGGAGGTCCTAGCCTCCAAATCTAATCCTAGTTCAATCCTAGTGTTGGCAGGGTTGGTTTCTTCTCAGACCTCTCTCCTTGATTTGTAATGACCGTCTTCTCCCTGTGTCTTCACGTGGTCCTTCCTCTGTGTTTGTGCCCTAATGTCTTCTTGCAAGGATACCAGTCACATGGGATTAAAGACTACCCCTACTGAATTTATTTTAACCTAATTCCCTCTTTAAATTCCCTATCTCCATATACAATCATATCCTAAGGTATAAGGGGTTAGCACTTTAACATATGAATTTTTGTTATGTGGTCGGGGGAATGAAATTCAGCCAGTAACAACATCCATTCGTTAATATGAAATGTTTCAGAGGGTGGGAAGGGAAGCCATATGGAAAAAAGGTTAGTTTTTGTCTTATAAGTATTTTTATTGTCTGTCATGTTTCAACAAACATGTATGCTTTTACAGCTTGAAAATTATAAAATGAATTTAATCCATAAAGGTAGTTGATTGCCTCATCAGATGAAAATGTCAGTGACATGGTTTGGTTCTGTGTCCCCACCCAAATTTCATCTCCAATTGTAATCCCCAGGTGTCAAGGGAGAGACCTGGTGGCAGGTAATTGGATCGTCAGGGCAGATTTCCCCCTTGCTGTTCTCATGAGATCTGATGCTTGAAAAGTGATTGGCAGTTCCCTGCTTGCCCTTTTTCTCTCCTGCTGCCTTGTGAAGAAGGTACTTGCTTCTCCTTTGCCTTCTGCAATGATGGTAAGTTTCCGGAGGCCTCCCAGCCATGTGGAACTGTGAGTCAATTAAATTTCCTTTCTTTATAAATTACCCGGACTCAGGTAGTATCTTTATAACAGCATGAAAATGGAGTAATAGTCAGACATCGTGCTTCCATGGTTCATGATTTTCATCAGGGCAGGTCTCTGGACTCTCTCATTCTCTATATGTTGCTTTGACCTCCACATGTCACCTTATACTGTTAACCCTTTAATTTATGGTAACAATATTAGCTGCAACATTTGTAGAACACACAGTTGTCCACAGCAAGAGAGAAGTCTTTTCTTTCACCTTCCATGGAAAACAGACACTTCCTTCCCTTAAACTCCAACAAATGTCTCCTTCTGTCTTCCTGGTTTAATTGAGTCACAGGCTTTTCTGAAAACCAGTGTCAGTGTCCAAAGGGTCACATGCTGATTGCTTATGTCAGCCAAGGCCAGCCCCCCAGAGCTGAAGGTCAGGTCACTCATGTCCAAACTCTTGCTGAAAATGGAAGAAGGGTAATTCTTGAAACGTAAATCCGAATCCTGTGTCAGGGGTTGGAGGGAGATGATTTGGAAGCAACCAACTGAAGCCTACAACTCACCAGGCCCCCTGAAGTAATTTCTAATTTTAACTCCCATGTGAATCTTCAGGTCCAACAGCACCTTCAGCGCAGGCTCCATCTGTTTCTCACCTTTGAGTTCATTGAATTCGTACTTAACAAAAATCTCCCACTAGAATGTAGATTCCAAGAGGGCACAAATTTCCCCAGTAGCTGGAATAGTGATTGGCATTTAATACGTGTTTGTGGAGTAGATGAATACACATTTACTGAGTATGCACTATATATTAGACTATTCTAAACACTGAAGATACAGTGATAAAAGTGTGAAGTTTCTGTTCTGGTTTGCATTCCAGTGAGAAGGCTAGACCATGAACAAATCAATATATATTAGGCTAGACATATGTACTAGGAAGAAAATAAAGTATGGATAGGCATAGAGTGTGATGGGGAGAAAGCAGCATGCTATTTTAGATAAGGTGATCAGAGAAGGGATCAATGATACAGAGATACTTATGCAGAGACCTAAGGGAAGAAACAAAGCAAGCCCTAAGGATACCTGGGAATGTAACTACAGACACAGCAAGTTTAGGGGCCGTCTTCCCATTGTATCAGTTAGCATTCAGCGTGAAAATCTCTAAGAAACATGCACTAAAGCTGTTTTAAAACCTTAAACCACAAGAGAAGAATGTCATAAGAGGATGCAGGAGTATTTCCCTGAATTCAGTGATGGGCATGTGTAGGGTTGGAAAGAGATCAAGATCAGGAGCTAGAAAGGCACTAGGGACCCACTCCATTCATTAATTAGTTAGGTAACCAATTAAAATATCTTTCCTATATTCTAATGAGAGTGGGGGTCACAATAGGGTCTAAGAGAGACAATAAGTAAAATAAATAATGAAAATATACGACATGTTGGATAATGATAAATTCTATGGAGGAGGATACAGCAGGAATGGGGTAAGAAATGTTGTAGAGTGTTTTACTTTTTAATTGGGTCATCAAGAAAGACCTCACTAAAAAGTTGACATTTGAGCACATCCTAAAGGAGGCAGTGAGTTATGTGGCTCTCTGGAAGGAGAGATTCCAGGCCAAGGGAACAGCAAGTGCAAAGGTCCAGAGGCAGCCAGTCCAAGTTCGAACAAAAGTCCTAGGGCAGCAAGTCCAAGTCTGAGCAAAGGTCCTGGGGCAGCAAGTCCAAGTCCGAACAAATGCAAGGAGGCCAGAGAGATGGGAGCCAAGGGCAAGACAAGGAAGATGAGTTAACAGGGGGTTAGATCAGGGAAATAATGATGATCATGAGGGGGAGCATATTGGTTTTTGTGAGCTAATGTAAGTGCTTTGGCTTCTACTCTGAGATTAAAAGCCAACAGATGAGGAGAGAAGTGAGTGGCCTGATCTGACTAAAGTGGGAACTAAATCACCCTGACTGCTATGTGACTGAGAGGGTGAAGGGCAGAAGCCAGGAACTTCTATTAGATTGCCCTTACAATAATCCAGGAAAGAGATGCTGGTGCTGAAGAGTGGTAACAAGTAGGTAAACTGTATTTTTCTCCTGCAGCCTTTATTTCTCTCTTTATCAGATCTGCATGTCGATTGCACACAGCTCCTTACATTTCATGTCACTTTCTTCCCACTGAGAGACTGCCTTGTCTCAGTTCTAAATTTACCAGCTCCAGTTGGGTAAGAGTGCCCATTCAGCCATAGCAGGGCTTGGGGAGATGTCATGCAAGCAGTGCAACTAGAGAGCCATCCCATCAGTGATAGGCAGCTCTTGGGTGACCCCCAGATTTGGTTGACACCCTTGTCTATATCTTCTAAGCCCCACAACCTGAGCAATCCTTCTCTTTCCTCTTTTTGCCTTTATCTGGCTAGCGTTTTAAAGATTCAACATGGACTCCTCTGGCTCGATTCTAGACTTTCATGGGTGCGTCTTCCCCTTAATATCCTTACGACCCTCTTTATAACTTGGTCACATACTTAATCGCTCTGTGTTTTAATTGTCTATTTTGAAATTAGCTCTTTGAAGGTAAAAATTGTGCCCTCTTTAGCACTACAATAGCATCAGGACCTTGCAATGCTAGGCCTATAGTAGGCATTCAATTATTATTTTCATATTGAATTACATCTAATTTTCACATAGTCACAAGTTTATTCCTCTGCTCTGATGTCTCTTCCTGGCCTTCTAAATGGAAGAAAAAATGCCTGTTAGGTTGAGTGTGTCACTTTCACTTCTGTTGCCTTGTGCAACGCTGATTTTCATTTTATTGTGATTGCCAAATGCAAGGTAAAAGAGCATCAGTTTTGTAAGAGTCCTAAAAGAAAGATCTTTCCTGCATAGGAAAGGATTTGATCCAGAACGTTAGGTGGTGCTGTAAGCAAAGCATCAGGATGCACAGAAGCGTTTGCTGTGTGTGGGGAAAGAAGCCTTTTCATTTTTATAATAGGTATCTATTTCCTCTCACCTGAAGTGTTGCTGTGATTGTTGATTGGGACTTGGAGGAATCTGTAAATTTCAGTGTTAGGGCTGAGAAATATTTAAACATGTATTGCTCACCAGCCAGGAAAACATAGGCATTTCTGGGAATTGATATTTTCAGAATAGAATGAGCCTAATCTTCTCCAGGGACAAAGCCTTCTGAATTCATTAGAAGCTGAAAAGGAGCAGATCACCCTCATAAAGTTACAAGAATAACCTTTCTTGCCGTCTTTAACAAATACCTCCCTGACCTGCAATTTTCAGCCACAGCTTATGAGCCTTCAGGGAAAGAGCCTCAGCTCTGCAGAAAAGGGTGTTCGGGAACAGGGAGTTTGTTCCATTTTCAGTCTTTCTCTATGTTGATAACTTGCACATTCTTTGGGACATCTGGGTGATCTGTCTGTGACAGCCATCACCCACTGACCCCTTGGAGTGAGTCACTCGATCTGGCTGGTTAGAGGGCTAGACTGCCTCAGTTCTCTCTGCTCTATATACATCTATCAAAGAACTTAGTCCCGGGGGTTTGAACTATTCCCCCAATTAAAGAGGATAAGAATTCTTCAGTCAAGAAAGCGGAAGTGCTAGTTCTTTGGGGTCTAGCTCCGAAGTTACTTTTCCAGTGAAACCTTTCCTGAAGTCTTTTCTTTAACGGTAAAGGTATTGTGTTAGGCTCTTTCAAACGCATTAAGTTATATAATCCTTCTTGCAGTGTGGTGTGGTCATTATCACCATCCCCATTTTCACAGAGGAAACCAAGATTCAGAGAGATTTAAGGTAGCTTTTCTTAAGACCTGCGGTGAGGAAATGATAGCTGGGATTAGGACCCCAGTGGTCCAGCATTTCAATCTTCCTCTTGTACATGGAAAATTAGTTGCACCCTTCTCTGTTCCCACAGATGGTGACATTCACTTCTATTGTAGATTTATGGCATAGCTTCCCCCTGTGCTGTCTTTGCTTTGGCATAATCAGTTTAGTGCATACCTTCTGTTTGTCCTTGCTCCATCAACTGACAGCCCTCTACAAAGCAGACGTCTTTGAGACCAGTTCTCTGTGTTGATTGCCTTCTCTTGCAGTTTCAGCAGGGCTGTATCCTCATGCATAATTGGGACCTCCCAACAACCTCTTTTTTTTTTTTTCTTTCCTAATTTATCCTCCCTCTCTCAAAGCATGAAATGAGTGACAGCAACATTTGTACTTGGCAATGAATCAACTGGCTGTACTTTAGCTCAAAGCATGTTTTAACAGAAAGAAATTCTAAAATTCTTTCAGTCATGAAAAACGTTAAATGTGGACACGAGCAATCTTCAGAACACTGGGTGGCACTGTTCCTCTTCAGCTATGACATCAATGACCATGTATCTGGCCCCTCTTATTCAGCACTGTGTTAAGTCCTGAGATCCACCTCCAACATTGCATCTAGTTTGTTCACTTTCTAAGTGTAAGCATTTCTGCTGGGACAAAGGTGACTCACTGATAAATGGGCATCTCCTCCTTGCCTCGATGTAATGAACGATGTCGGTATGGCCCTTTCCAGGGGCATCTGATGTCTGTAGAACTGTCAATTGCCCTAGCATATAACCTCCTTGCTCTAAAAATACCTGCTAACTCCATGCTGACAATTGCCTGATTTTGTGGAAGTCAGGGCACATTTACCATTGTTTCCTTCTTATTGCCTTTTCTGTTTTCCTTTATTCTTGCAAAGTTTCTTATTTTTGTCAGAGTCCTTACAATGCCCCTGGTTTATTTCCAGTTTTTACCTGTAGCCCTTGTTAGTTTTCCAGGCAGGGTCTCTACTCAATCAGTCTTTAAACTCTCTTCTTCTCTATAGCACATTATTGGACCTCAGTGATCAATTGCAGTAAACATATGTATAAAGTGTGGAGGGAATCTAGAAGAGCGGATGCCAGATGCTATCTGGAGAAATGGGCAAATCTTTCATAGGGATGACGGTATGGAACTGATCCTTGAGACATGGGTAGAGTGGATTCTTCCTTCTGTGACTTTTCCTTCTAAAATCCTTGTTGTGCCTTTTTACAGATGAGAATACTGAGACCCATTTGGGTTTAACACCTCACTTAAGGTTGTGAAGTTAAGAAGTAACAAAACTTTTACTGATTATAATTTTAGTGAGTTCTTTCCAATATTTACTCACTCATCATTTATTCATTCATCTAATATTTGTTGAGAACCTACTATGTGCTGCTACTACTATGTACTAGATATGTAACAGTGAACAAAAACCTAAGTCTTGGGGGGTTTGCTTTTTGTATCATGAGGAGGAGGGGACAGACAGGAAACAACAGCAGCACAAATACTTAGTATGTCAGGGGGTGGTAATATCGCACGATGTGTGTGCATGTGTGTGCTTGCACTATTTGGGTGGGTGTCAAGGAGGTTCGGGTAGAAAGACAAACGTGCACCAATAATTATAATATTAAAAGATTTCTCATTATCATGATTCCTTTTGTTGAATTGTTTTTCCCTCTTTCCCATCTCTTCCCTTCCAGTGAATTAGAGGAACGGGTGCAATTGCTGAGCTGCAGATGGGAATTTTCTTTTTTTTCCTGGCGGTATGCTGGGAAGTAGAAGTGAAAGAGTGACCAGCGCAGCCCTGCAGTAGTTAGGGAACTGTTTAACCTAAAGTGCTCTTAGAGAAGAACCTGAAAATCATTTATTAAAAGGAGTTTCCCTGAAGTGAGCTCACTTACATTCCTTTCCCCACCTTTTACTTCAGAATGAAGCAAAAACAAATTCTTAGAATTAAAGTCTTTGTCAGTGGGTTATCATGAAGATTTCAGTGTGCCTTGCCAAGAACATTCCCTCATAAAGGACCACATTAGAGAATGAGGAAAATGCAGGCAAAGGTCATTGCTGGTGAAGGAAACAAATTTGTGGGGGGGAAAAAGGCAGTTACAAGAGAAAAGGCTATAGGCATCGTAGTGGTGAGGTTGGGGTGGTAACACTGGGAAGGGCTATGCGATATTCTAAGGCAGTAAGGAGTCATTGGTTATTTTTACTTTGGTTGGTGACCTGTTTTATAGATGGATAATACCGGAGCTTTTCTGGAGAGTAGGATGGAGGAGGAGAAGGAAGGAAAAAAGAAGGTATGGACGGAGCAGTGGAGGCACATTTAAAAGACTGTTGAGAAGCGGGGCTAACGAAGTTTGATCGCTGATGAGGTGAATAACTAGAATTTATTGAGGAATTACTGTGTCCCAGACACCTCTTAAAGTGCTTTCCTCATGTTAGTTTATATACTCCTTGGAGTATCCCATAAGTTAGCACTTTTATCATCTCCACTTACAGATGTGGAAGCAGACTATTGGAGAAGTTACGCAAATTTCCCAAGAATTCACAGCTAGAAAGTGGAGTTGTTGTGAATCAAAACCAGAAAGCTAAGTCCAAAGTCACTCATTTAATTTCTTCTAATCTCCCGGCTTCCAGTATTAGATGTGGGGCTGAAGGAGAGAGAAGAGTTGGGAAAAAACATCCAGATTTCAAGTTGAAAACACAAGGTCAGCTGATAGACACAATTCTAGGATATTGATGCCTACAGTTGACATCCTACATTGTAGATCCTAGTTGGTAATTAGCAGGCAAATTAACATGCAAAGGTCCTCTACTTCCCCCGTGAGACTCAGGTTTAAGTCATCTGGTGTAAGTTATCTCAAGCCTCCATCTGACAATCTGTGGTCAATTGTCTGCTTTCCCTAGATTTTCTGGAGACCTTTTGCTCAGCCGCTTCTGCCTCTTGAGTTTTTGTTCCTGCCGGATGCTTGGTCTCTAAATCAGAGTTTCACTTTCTGTGTTTGCCCTTTACTGTCTGCCCTATGCTGGTCTAGATTTCCACAAACATATAACTTAGTCTTGCAGGTCATATGTGTGACTTGGAGGATGGAGATTACTCCAGTTATTATCACCGCATTTAAAAACTCAACATGGAAATTAGTGATGTAAAAAGACAATCACTTTATTAAGTGCAATTTTTTTGTTTGTTTGTTTTTTGGTCAAGAATTCAAACAGTGCACTGTGGCCATGGCAGCTCTGCTTCTAGCTATCTGGGGCCTCCACAGGGAATGACTCAGTCAGCAGAAGGTTGAATCATCTGAATGAGTCTCCACTCACATGTGTGACTCAGAGGCTTGTGCCCAGCTTGGACTGCCAACTGGACACCTACCCATGGGCTCTCACGGTGACTTGTTCTTCTCACAGAGTGGTGCCTGGATTCCAAGAGCCAGTGTCTCCCAAGCAAGCATTCGGGATGACCAGTGAGAAGCTGCACGATGCTTTTTTTTGGTGAGACAGAGTTTTGCTCTTGTTGCCTGGACTCGAGTGCAATGGTATAACCTCAGCTTGCTGCAACCTCTGCCTCCTGAGTTCAAGTGATTTTCCAGCCTCAGCCTCCCAAGTAGCTGGTATTACAGGCATGTACCACTGTGCCTGGCTACTATTTTGTATTTAGTACAGACGGGGTTTCGTCATGTTGGCCAGGCTGTTCTCGAACTCCTAACCACAGGTGGTCCACCCGCCTCGGCCTCCCAAAGTGCTGGATTACAGATGTGAGCCACCGCGCCTGGCCACTGAATGATCCATTTTCACTCAGCCTCAAAAGTCTCACAGCCTCGCTCCTGCTATTTGTATTGATGGGGAGTATTTATTCAAGGAGAGGGAACACAGACTCCCACCTCTCAATAACAGAAGTGTTAAATAATTTATGGATGTTTTTAAAAACACCACCAGAGAAAGAACTACAGTGTAGTGAAGCAAACCAAACCACATTTTATTTTACATACCTTTATTTTTAAAAGTCCTTTAGCTTCCCTACTCACAGGCATTTCTCACTTGACACTTTTCTTCATAGGCTTCTGCCTCACTGCTGTTCTCATTACACATAAATTCCTATCTACTTTTCATTCATGCCCCTGTGAGTTCATTCTTGCACTCAACAATACAATGCATGAACAAATCTTACATTCAACAAATGTTTATTAAGTACCAAATATATGCTACACACAGTTTTAAGTTCCTAGGATACATCAGTGAACAAAACATACCAAACGTATTATTTGTTTTTGGAGCTTATGTTCCAGTGAGAGAGAAATTAAATAATTGTGGGGAAAAGAAAGAGATCAGCTTGTTACTGTGTCTATATAGAAGGAAGTAGACATAAGAGACTCCATTTAGTTCTGTATTTGAAATGCTGTTAATCTGTGACCCTACCCCCAACTTTGTCCTTGCAAGAGACATGTGCGAAGGTGATTTAAGGTTAAAAGGATATTGGGCTGTGCAGGATGTGTCTTTGTTAAACAAATACCTGAAAGAAGCTTGATGGCTAAAATTCCTGCCCCTCCCTGGGCAATGGAACATCTCCGGGTAATACCCATTGTGTGCCTTGTTTACTGAGTAAGGAGAAAACGCCTTTAGGAATAAGGTGGGACTTGCTGGAATAAGGTGGGACTTGCTGGAGCAATACTGCTAAAAGGTTTATGGAGATGTCGCATATACATCTCAAGGCACAGCATTTTCCTTTAAACTTATTCATGTTACAAGGATTTTTTTCATATGTCTTACTGCTGATTTCCTCCCTACAATAATCCTATTGTCCAGCCACTCCCTTATCCTTTTAATGGTAAAGATAATTCTCAATAAATACTAAGGGAGCAGAGAGGCCGGTGCCTGGCGTGGGTCCTCTGTAAGCTGAGCGCCGGTCCCCTGGGTCCCGCTTTTCTTTCTCTATACTTCGTCTCTGTGTATTATTTCCTTTTCTCAAGTCTCTCGTCCCACCTAACGAGAAGCACCCACAGGTGTGGAGGGGCAGGCCACCCCTTCAATAATAAGCACAATAAGTACATTTTACAAAGTATAAGGTGATAGTGCTACATAAAAGTAAGGAAATGTAGAGCATGGTGAGAGAATAGAAAATGTGAGGGGCTCGGATGTCATTTTAAACGGTGGCCAGTGTAGGCCTCATTAAGAAGGTGGCATTGCAGTGAGGTAGATATCATCTCACACCAGTCAGAGTGGCTATTATTAAAAAGTTAAAAAACCACAGAGTCTGGTGAGACTGTGGAGAAATGGGAACGTTAATAGACTGTTGGTGAGAATGTAATTTAGTTCAGCCACTATTGAAAGCAGTTTGGAGATTTCTCAAAGAATTTGAAAATGGAGCTACCATGCTAGGAAACTAGATTATTATACCAAGAAGACACATCACTTGTATATTCATTGCCACACTCTTCACAATAGCAGACATAGACTCAACCTAGTGCCCATCAGTGGTAGATAGTATTTAAAAAATGTGGTAAATATATACCATGGAATACTACACAGCCCTAAAAAGAATGAAACCACAGCCTTTGCAGCAACGTGGATGCAGATGGAGGCCATAATCCTAAGAAAACTAACATAATAGGAAACCAAATACTGTATGCTCTCACTTTTGAATGGGAGCTAAACATTGAGCACACATGGACATAAACATGGGAATAATGAACACTGTGGACTACTCGAGAGGGTGGGCTTGAAAAGCTATCTATTGGGTATTGTGCTCTTTACCTGGGTACAATATACTCATGTAACTAACCAGCACAGGTACCCGCTGTATCTGAGATAAAAGTTGAAATTTAAAAAAAGAAAGTGGCATTGCAGCGAAGACATCCAGGAAATGAGAATCTGAGCCACACACTTGTCTAGAGGTGAATAATCCAGATAGAGGGAACAGCTGGTACAAAGACCAAGGTGAGAGTAGGTCTGGCATATTTAAAGAGGGGCAAAAAGGCTGTGGGGACTGGAATATAAAGAATAAAAATGAGAGTAAATAGGAAGCAAGATCAAGAAAGTGACAGAGGCCCAGATCATGTATGACCTGTAGAATGCTATAGTAAAGAATACTGGGAGTTCTAAAATTGGGATCTGGAAGAGATTTTTAAGCATAGGAAAGATATAATCTGAAATCTGACTTAATATTTTTTACAAAATCCCTCTGTTTCCCATGTTGAGAACAGACTCTAGGGCATCAAGTGTAGAAGAAGGAGATGAGTTAGGAGAAGTCCATTATTACGCTGCTATAAAGAAATACCTGAGACTGGATAATTTACTATGAAAAGAGGTTTATTCAGGAAGCATAATGCTGGCATCTGCTTGGCTTCTGGAGAGGCCTCAGAATGCACTTACAATCATGGTGGAAGGCAAAACCAGGGCAGACATGTCTTACATAGGAAGAAGAGAAGCAAGAGAGAGAGGGTGGAGGAGCTACACACCTTTAAACAACCAGATCTTGGGAGAACTCACTCACAATTGTGAGGACAGTACTAAGGGGGATGGTGCTAAGCTATTCATGAAAAATCCTCCCCCATGATCCAATCACCCCCCACTAGGCCCCATCTCCAATATTACAGTTTATAGTTCAAGGCGAAATTTGGGTGGGGACACATATCCAAACCATTTCAGGAGGCTATTACAGCAATCTAGATATGTGAAGATGGTGGCACAGATCAGGATGGTAGCAGTGAAGTTGGTGAGAAGTGATAAGATATTAGATATACTCTGAAGGCAGAGTTAATATAATTTACTGACATTGGATGTCATATGAGAGCAAAAGAAAGGTGTCATGAACAACCTCAATGTTATTGGTCTGATAAACTGGAATAATGGAGTTGCCATTGGTTGAGATAAAAGGGGCTACATGTGGGAGCAAACTTTTTTCTGTTTTTAAATTATACTTTAGTTTTGGGATACATGTACAGAATGTGCAGGTTTGTTACATAGGTATACACGTGCCGTGGTTGTTTGCTGCACCCATCAACCCATCATCTACATCTGCTATCTCTCCTAATGCTATCCCTCCCCTAGCCCCTGAATCCCTGACAGGCGCTAGTGTGTGATGTTCATGCTAGTGTGTGATGTTCCCCTTCCTGTGTCCATGTGTTCTCATTGTTCAACTCCCACTTATGAGTGAGAATATGTGGTGTTTGGTTTTCTGTTCCTGTGTTAGTTTCCTGAGAATGATGGTTTCAAGCTTCATCGATGTCGCTGCAAAGGACATGAACTCATCCTTTTTTATGGCTGCATAGTATTCCATGGTGTATATGTGCCACATTTTCTTTATCCAGTCTATCACTGATGGTCATTTGGGTTGTTTCCAAGTCTTTGCTATTGTTAATAGTGCCGCAATAAACATACATGTGCATATGTTTTTACAGTAGAATGATTTATAATCCTTTGGGTATATACCCAGTAATGGGATTGCTGGGTCAAATGGTATTTCTGGTTCTAGATCCTTGAGAAATCACCATACTGGTCTTCCACAATGGTTGAACTAATTTACACTCTGTGGGAGCAAACTTTTTAGGGAGAGTGGGAAAGATTAGGAGTTGAGTTTCAGACATGTATTTGATAAATGTGTTAGACAAGTCACTGCGAATTTGAAGTTGAATATGTAAGTCTAGTGTTTAGAAGAGAAGTCTAGGCTGGGTAGATGAACTTGTGAGTTAACCGGAAACAGCTGGCATCAAAAGTCACAAGATAGGATGAGATCACCATAGGAAGGTGTCTATATAGAGGAGAGAAGGATATCAAACTCCAAGCACAAGGACACTCCGGTAAGAAGAAATTGGGAGTGACAAGGAAAGAAGACTGTAAAGAAGTTGTTCATCAGCACAGAATGTGATATCCTGAAAGCCAAATGAAGAAAGAAGCAAGCATCAAGGTCAAGAAGAAAGAAGTAAACCAACTGTGTTAAAAGTTGGTTCAGGCCTGGCGTGGTGGCTCACGCCTGTAATCCCAGTACTTTAGGAGGCTGAGATGGGTGGATCACCTGAGGTCAGGAGTTCGAGAGAAACCTGACCAATATGGCAAAACTCTGTCTCTACTAAAAATGCAAAAATTAACTTGTGGCGGTGCGTGCCTGTAGTCCCAGCTACTAGGGAGGCTGAGGTAGGAGAATTACTTGAACTCGCGAGGCAGAGGTTGCAGCAAGCCGAGATTGTGCCACTGCACTGTAGCCTGGGTAACAAAGGGAGACTCCATCTAAAAAAAAAAAAAAAAAAAAACAACAAAAAAAGTTGGTTCATTTAGCTGATGAGTCAAGTAAGAAGAGGACTGAGGACTGAGCCATTACATTTAATAATGAGGGTGTCTGTGTAAACTTGAGAACAACACCTCTAATGGGCAGTAAATGTGAAAACTTGATGGGAGTGGATTAAAGAGACTGTAAGGAAAGAAAATGGAGGCAGCAAGTATATAAAACTTTTAAAAAAGAGAGTTTCTACAAAAGAAAACAAGCAAATAAAGCACTAGCCGTTAGGGGATATAGGGTCTAGAAAAGGTTTACTTACTCTTTTTTAAGTAAATACAAATAAAAAATATATTAACATGTATGTATGCTGATGGGAGTGGTCTAGGACAGAGGGAGAAACTGTAGGAGACAGAAGGGAATTGTTGCAACAATGTTGTTGAATAGGTACGAGAGATGAGATCTAGAACATAGGAAGAATTGGCATTAGGATTGTGGAAAGCCCATCTGTGGGCACAAATAAGAAGAAAGTGCAGATAGGTCAGAGGGGTAGTGATTCTCATCTGACTACTTCCATTTGCTCAACATAGAAAGCAAAGTTATTCATTTCATTGAAAATGAATTTAGGAAAGGCAACATTGAGGATCTGAAGAGAGAGGAGACATTTTGCAATAGAGATTTAGGAACATGGAAGAGTGAATAGACTAGGGAAGTGTAAGATAATTGCTGAGCTGTGTTAAGGGCCCTCTTGAGTCCCCAGTCATAGATTTAAATTGATATTAGTCAGCAGTGGTTGGATGTTTATATCTAGACATGCTGCTCAGTGCCAATCATGGGTGGGTGGAGAGTTGATTTAAACTAAGTTGTGGATTATCTAGTGAGTAATATAAAGTAAAGGAGTGGCAATGGAATCAAGGACATCAAGGGTCAATGCAAATTGACTGTGACATTTAAGCTGGTTTAGGAAGGAGAGAGCGCATCATGGGGGTAGGTCAATGGAAGAATCCATGAAGTGGAGATTTTTGGAGACAGGTTACTAAGAGAGTGAGTGGAAATTAGAAGGTGGTAGTCAGAGAGTTGAAGGCATGAAATGACTAGAGTTGCCATTACTGGTAATGATGAGGTCTAGGATAAGCTCATGGGATTGAGTAACTGAGGTAGCATGAGGAACAAGATCATTGGAAGACAGATTTTCCAAGGAACTGAGAGGCCAATGTATTGGAAGGATCATCTAGATGGTATACTGAAAGTATCAAGAGTTAAGTTCCTTACCCTATAGCCATGTCTCTTACAATTATTTATCTTACAATAAATGTGCTAGATATCATCTTATTATGTTATTTGTCTACTTATTTAGGTACCTGAGGCATGTTTGTTGAGTTGACAGAAATGCACTGTGGTTGATTTTATTAGCCCCTGCCTTTTCCAGCCCTGAATATGTGTAATCACAGACACTCTCCACCATAGGGTCCGCTTTGCTTGGAGCCAATTCCTCACCAATTTTCCTCTCTGGGTTCTAACCAATAAAGAGAAAATATGAGGAGCCAAACAATAATCTCACCATTAATCTTAATTATATAGCTGATAACTCTCTAATAAAGGGTTAGATATTGTAGCTAGAAGCTGAGATTAAAGTGAAGTTCTCCTATTATCTCCTTTCCTCCAAATTGAGAAATTAAGATCTGCTTCTGGATTGCATCTGCCCCATTATCTATTCAGGTATATGGAAAATTGTTAATTTTGTCTCACAATCCATTTTTAGGCAGAGCAAAGAACAAAGAGGGTAAAAGAAAAAGTTGGAAAATAGGTAGCTATGGTCTTAAACATATCTTACTCTTTCTAATCTCACAGTCTCTTATGGGGCATAGTAAAAGATAAAGAGAGACCAGATTAGATATGTTCTCTCCAACATTTCTGTAGCTGAGATGAAAGTGAAAGTCTCCTTGTCCATAGTCTGAGGCCGGAAAGTGGGCTTAGAGGTATTTAATGTCCTCTTGTCTAAGGATGGAAGATACTGAAAACATACTTTCTATTTTCACATGGGATATGAATTGGTCTCGATGACATACTTGGTGGCTATCCCATTTACCATGCATACCCACAGTGTTATTACAGCACTCCCCAACCCACCACAAACACATTGGTGGTTTATGTAGTCAAATAATCTAGTCAGAATTTCTAGTTAGTTATGTGGTTAGATTCTAGTCAGAATTTTAAGCTTCTCATTTAGACACCTTCAGTCAGAGTGAGAAGTCAGAGCTTCTTTTTAATAAACCTATGACCTCAAGAATAATCAAAGGGCAGTGGTTAAAGCTGTTGACCTAGACAGATGGCAGCATGAGGCTTATTCCTGGACTTTCAGAGGTGAAGGGAGGTCAGACTTATTCTAGATTGCATTTGTGGGGAGGAGCTTTCTGGACATTAGGCCATAGCGCCTTAGGCATTTGGTGTGGGGTTGAAGTCTTGGATGAAGAATCACAATCTCTTTCCAAAAGGCAAGTAGTGAGGAAGACAAGATGGGCAAATTCTAGAGAATAGAGCTGTACTTTCCCAATTAACTCAAGAACCAGGAAGCTCAACTTGTTATTCTCTCATCACCTTCCCCGTGGTAGAAATAGCTCTTAAATAACACAAAAATTTCAGTGGGAGAGTCCAGTGATACAAGTAGTAGAAACAAGAGAAACAGCTCTTGATACTTGAAGTAATAAAGAAGCCACCATGTGTTATCATAGTACGTGGTTATCTTTACAACAAAAAATGAATTTACAAATCTATTCTCAAGTAATAGAAATTATCTATCAAGAGAGTGTTCAGTATGACATATGCAGACAGGTTTGTAAGAGTTTTGCAAAAAGGACCCTCAAACCAGGGTATTTTGGTGATTTGTTTTTAAGAATTTCAAACCCTAATGACTATGGCATCAACAAACCTCACCAATAGAATATCAATAAAAGGAAACCATGTAGTCTGAAATGACTACTAAGCCAGGATAAAAAAGACACATTTTTGATAAACTTGTGATAGTTTTCAGTTTCCTCTGGGCTAAGAAAAATGACAGGATGCTGTTTTTGTTGTTGTTGTAGTTGTTGTTTTACATAACAGCTTTATTGAGATATAATTCACATGCCATATAATTCCCCCATTTAAGGTATATAATTAAATAGTTTTTGGTCTAGTCACACAGTTATGCAACTGCCACCATCAATTTTAGAACATTTTTATAATTTCTAAAAGAAATCTTGTACCTATTAACAGTTACTCCCCATTTCCTCCAAGCCCTAGAAAATAACTGACCCTACTTTGTGTCTCTATAGATTTGCTTATTCTTGGCATTCTTATCAATGTAATCATACAGTATATGGGACTTTGTGATTGTCTTCTTTCACTTTGCATAATGTTTTCAAGATTCATTCATACTGTAGCATGTCTTGGTACTTTATTCCATTTTGTGGTACAATAATTTTCCATTGCATAGATATACCACATTTTGTGTCATTATTCATCAGTTGATGGACATTTGAATTATTCCCACTTATTACCTATTATGAGTAAACCTGCTATAACCATTCATATGCATGTTTTTGTGTGGGCATATATTTTCATTTCTCTTGGGTAAGAGTGGAATTGCTGGGCCATATGGTAGGTAACACTATGTTTAACCTTTTGAAGAACTGCCAGACTGTTTTCCAATGTGGCTGCATGATTTTACATTTCCACAAGCAATATATAAGGGTTCTAATCGCTCCACATCCTTTTCAACATTGTTTCATTATTTGTCTTTTTTATCCTAGCCATCCTAGTGGATACGAAGTGATATTGTAGTTTTGATTTGAATTTTCCTGATGGCAAATAATGCTGACCATCTTTTCATGTCTTTATTGGCCATTTGTATATCTTTTTGAAGAAGGTCTGTTCAGATACTTTTCCATTTATTTTGTTACTTTTTTTCCTTTTTCAATATTTAATTAGGTTATTTGTCTTTTAATTATTGAGTTGTAAGAGCACTTTATATATTCTGGATACTAGTCCTTTCACCAGATATTTGATTTGCAAATAATTTCTTCAACTCTGTGAGTTGTCTTTTCACTTTCTTGATGACGTCCTTTGAAGGATAAAATATTTTACTTTTGACGAAATCCAGTGTATCCATTTTTTCTTTTGTTGCTTGCTCACTTAGTGTCATATTTAAGAAACCACTGCCAAATCTAAGGTTATAAAGACTTACCTTTTATTTTCTCCAAAGAGTTTTATAGTTTTAGCTCTTACATTTAGGTCTTTGTTCATTGAGTTAATTTTTGTATATGGTGTAAGGTAGGGGTTCAACTTAATTCTTTTGAATGTGATGTTCAGTTGTTCCAGCACCATTTGTTAAAAAGACTATTCCTTCTTCCACTGAATTGTCATCTTCACATCCTTGTCAAAAATCAATTGACTATAAATTTGAGGGTTTCTTCCTGTGCTCTCAATCCAATTATATTAATGTATATGTTTATCCTTCCCATAATGTGTTGATTACTGTAACTTTGTAATAAGTTTTGAAATTGGGAAATGTGAGTCCTCCAACTTTTTTTTTCAGAATTGTTTTACTATTCTGAGTTCCTTGAATTTTCATATGTGAAATAACATTTTACTTTTTATTTATCTTGTGACAATTCATTTTTACCTGGTTGGCAAGGAGTGAAGATAAAGAATAGATCTTGGTACTAAATTTAGCTCATGTTTTGGAAAGGGAGGTGAAGGCAAGGTTACACAACAAAACAATGATTAATTTATAGAGCCTATGAGTCTTTACTTTGAGAGTATAATGTGAGCAGACAAGTACAAAGGTATAAAAGAGCTTACATGTTTGGGTCTTGAGGTGAGCATTTTTAGATGACTGAATGAGGGTGGTAAAGTAAGATGATAAATTTGATAGTGCTAAAAGATCCCCTAAGTTCAACATATCTTTCCTGATGGTCTCTACCTTAGTGTTGAGTATGCTTGAACTGAAAACTCACTTTTTGTGTGTTAGGTATCACATACAAACAGCCCCCATTAAAATGCACATTACTAGCTAGATGAAATGGGTAAGGAGGAGGACATTATTTGAGAGGACATTGAGATGACCAGGAAGTCAACACAGCAGATGGGTCATCAGGGTGGATGTGAATTGGCTGACACTACTGACAGAGACAGGGTGGTAAACAACATGAATCGTGGAGGATGGTTGATGATAGTGATGGGGATACAGATGTTAGGGTATAAAGTTATAAGAAGATAGTGTGAGCCTCTAATTGAAAGGTATGTAGTGATGACTGCAAAATAGGAGCTTTGTATCTAAAACAGACTAGCCCACATTAATCCGTCTGTAACAGAAAGATCTGAAAATACCTCTGGGGAATACAGAGTACTATACTGTCCTAGAAGTTTGGACACTAGGAAGAGATTCAAAGGTCTAGTCCAACATTTCTTACAGTTCTTCTCATTTCTCTTGACTTAGATGAGGAGAATAAAGCCAACGCTCTCATTGAAGTATTCATTTGCTAATTACAAATGAGACTTCTCATGCTTCTATTCTTCTTATTGGGTTTTATCCTCATCAGTTTCTTCTTAATTTTCTCCAACTCATTTTCATGGTCTACCTGATATGCCTCTGTATTAGTGACACAGTTTTGCCCCTAAAGCCTGTGTTTTGTAATGCACATATTGCCCTCAAACTTTTACAGAATTGCTCATTTCCACTTAAAGGTGGACCTCCTGAAGTTGCTCTTAGTCTCCCTTTTCAAATAAATTCACCTCAAATGAATTTAACTTGAAGATGTCATTTGTATACTAGAAGCCGAATTATTGCTTGTTGTTGTTGTTGTTGTGAGACAGGATCTCACTCTCTCACCCAGGCTGGAGTACAGTGGCGTGATCAAGGTTCACTGCAGGCTCAACCACTTGCACTCAAATGATCCTCCCACCTCAGCCTCCTGGCCAGCTGGGAGTACAGGTGCATACCACCATGCCCAGCTAGTTTTTGTTTTTTGTATTTTTTGTTGAAATGGGATTTTGCCATGTGCCCAGCCTGGTCTCAAACTCCTGAGCTCAAGAGATGTGCCCACCTCAGCCCTCTAAAGTGCTGGATTGCAGGTGTGAGTCAGTGCACCTGGCCTTGGGTTTGGAGATCAAAAATAAACACTGAACTGCTGAGATCTAATATGATTTTGAGGAATCTGCTTGTTTTTCCCTCTTATTTATTATTCCACTGGAATTCAATACAAATTCCATAGTTTCAATTTACTTACTAAATTTGCTTTGTACTACTAAGGTAATTGAAAGGTTCTGAGATTATTATCAGGTTATGGTAATACCTAGGTTTGGTTGCTTATGTGTAATACCAACACATTCCATGCTTTACAAACTTATCTTCTTGATTAGCCATGCTAATTTGCATTTAGTCAAAAGTGAGATGGACAGTTCTTCTATTCCACTAATATTTTTAAGTCTTACTATTATCTGCTCAGTACTAAGTTTTGTCCAACTTGCCTCTCCTCAGAAGATCACAGTCTAATATGGAATAGAACATGATACAGTATCTGCCATTTTGTGTCTGACCCTCATACCGTTTGAAAATCACCCCTTTGCTAGCCTATGTGATTCTGCTGGGGCTGTCAATTTGGGATCCCCAACTCCACTGCTGCTGGAGTGGATGACTAAGCTGTGTAATCAAATGTTCACATTCCCTTAGGACACAGTGACTCACTCAGGAAAACCAATTAAAGTTATTATGGGGAAACCAAAAGAAACACTGATTGAGTATGTTTCTCTCCTTCTGAAATTAGTAGCCAGAAGACCATGTAAGCTTAGACTTGATGGGCTTTCTCTTGATCAGAAAATAGTCTCCAAAGCTCTTAAAGAAAACATAATTAGAGATGGAGAGTGAGAAAAGCAGAGAGGAAAAGAAGGAAAAAAGTAAGGAGGTGGGGAGAGAAAGAGAGAGACCATATAATTTCAGCACCCAAATTTAGTTTTGTTTGAAGCCTAGTCTCACAGACTTTTCATTTTGAGAGCTAATACATTCAGTTTATCCTTAAGCTAACTTATACCTATCCCAGAGTCCTGACTTTATAATAAATCATTCCAGTGTAAGGGGATAAAACTTAATGGAGAAATGCACCCAGGGCAGGGGAGAGAAAGCCACTTCTGCATGGACAAGATCAAGTGATAATAACAGATGCAAAGTTTTATTACAAAATGATTATGTGCATATTACCTCATTTGATACCTATACCAACGCTATAAAGGTGACTTTCACTATCCTCATTATGAAAATAATGATGATTGCAATAACCCAAAGGGTGAAAGGAGGAGGGTAGAAAGTGAAAGAAGTTTGGAAACCCAAATATCTCACACAAAATGATAACCACTGTAAAATGTATTTTAATACCATTCCTAAACCAGCATTATAAAGGTGTTTCTTGAAATGTAATGCCTTTTCACAAGCTATTCTATTGCTTTATATTCCTCTATAACATCTAAATCTTGATAAAAAGATGTTTTGTGATATTTTGAGAGGTCTTTAGAAAAAACAGCCCCACAAATACAGCTAGGCACTGAAATGATACACATAAAAAATGTAGGATTAGCTCAAAAGTCTGTGGAGCTTTGCAAGAATCTGATGTAATGAGCCAAAATGACCTTCCTCATTTTCTATCATTTTTCCCAAGAAGCTAACGTTTTAGATCTATGTGTAAATGTTACATGGGCTGTGTTATTAGATAGATATTTGCTCCTGGAAGATAAAAAGGTACATTTTTTCCTCTCAAATTTAATTTGATTCTATTGCAACCATGGCCAATGAGAAATGGTCTTGGGAGACAGCGTTGCCAAGTGTTCTTATGAATGTGACATCTTGTTATATGGAAAAAATTGCTAACGGCCTTAAAAGTATAGACTCAGAGGGAAAATGTTAAGGGCTAGTTCTCAGACTACAGTAGTCATTAATAAAACTCACAGACTCTTCTTGCTTGGAAAGCTGCACACTTCATTCTCTGATTCTCTCTAGTAGCTTACAAGGCCTCATTTAAATGTTTAGCTCTCTCTTGCACATACATATCCAGACACAGAGGCACAAAATGTAGTCATCTGCCATTCTCAGTGCCTAGGATGCTGTGTTCAGCGTGACTTTATTACAAGGAAATGGCTTAATGTTCAATACGAAGATATAATTGTGGGGTAACCCCATGTTTTTTCTATGATTCTTTGTGCCAGTGATCAATACTACAAAAGGCAGTGGTCAACTCTAGTTTTTCCTTGCTCCTAAATATGTCTGAGACAGTGCCATGTATTTGCACTAAATGGTTTCATTTTTTTTTTCCTAGGGCACATGGGAAGACCATGTTTCCAAATTTCTCTTACAGTTAGATTGATGATATGTGACTGAGTTCTAAATATGAGAATGTGTGCAAAAGTGATAATGCCATTCCTAACCAAATATCTTCCTTTCCCTGGAACACTCCATGCTTTCTCTTGCTCTTTCATGGAACTTTAAAGGCCAGCTGTTGGAGATAGTTGTGCCACAAGATGGATGAATCCTGGATACGTGAATGACTGTGTGGAACAGAGCCAGCTGTCTACTGTATTGGATTCTGAGGTGAGCGAGCAAAAGTGATTATTATACTAGCCCAATGAATTGTTTATTTCTTAGCTTTTCTCTGTTACAAATGTTTTACTACTAATGATGGATACTTGGGATTGTTAAGTTTTTTTTTTGCAAAACCCATAGAGAAGATGCAAATCCTCATGGTTTGGAGATGGGGAATAAGCTAAATATAAAGACGTGGTCATAAGCCTTAGCAGCCGCAAATAGATGCAATCCCCTACTGCTACCCTTCTTTAATACTTCACCTTATGATCCCATGATCTCCAATTACTTGGAGTTCTCCCAAGAACACCAAGGCTTGGTGTGCCTCAAATCTGCATGCCTCAGAATCTTGGCTCATGATGCTCTCCTGCCCTCACCGTTCTCTGTCCTGACCTATCTGATAAGGTCTGTTTGTCCTTCAGCACTTTACTGGGACATGCTCTCCTTCAGGAAGTTTTCTTTGATCCCTGAACTAACAAAAGTTCCTCCCCTCTGTGCTCCCATCTATATTTAACCCTATTATGAAATTCATCAGTCTACATGGTAAATACTTATTCGTGTCTTTCCAATAGGCTAGAAAACCCTAGAGTCTAGAAATTTCTGCTTTATTTATTGTTATATTGCATGGACTGGCAAATATCTGGCATACTGGAATTGCTCAATAATTTTTTATGAAATTTAATTGAGCTGACTAGATAACAGAAGTCCCCAAAACAGAAAAATGTTAAATGTCACCTATAATCTGTGGACAGGGTAACACATAGCACAGGAGAATAGGAAGCCACAACATAGAGTTGTAGCTATAGTTTTCTATTACTTAATATGAAGAGAGTCTAAGCTTGACCCTAAGTTATAGTCACATTATGATGCAAATATATGGGAGTATGTCTAAAGGCCACTTGCACATACCCACTGGTGCTCTGTTGTAATGACGGACTATGAATCTCTTGAGGAAGGCATCATTTGGGGAAGACAGTTTGGACAGAGAAAAAAATAGTTTGTACAGGAGTTTGGGGTCATTCTGGAAAAGCACCTAGTGTCTGCCACTCAGTTTGTTTATGGCTTAATTATCACACTCTTGTCTGATCACAGAGAAAGAGTACTGAGCATCAAATCTGAAGGAGCTATTTAAGCAAAAGCACCATAAGATGCTAAGTCCCTATGGCAGTGCTGTTTTGTGGCTGCTGTGGCAGAGAGTTGCACAGAGGGATTGGGAGGGAGGTGAGCTAGCCTGTGTCTCACATGAAGACTTGGTAGCAGATGTCACTTTTTGGTGGGTGTCAACCGTGCCGCAGGGACATAGGTAGCTTCATGACGCTTTCGTGGCTAGCAACAACAGGACACATCAAAGCAGAGGGGCGGGAGAGGAGGAACACGGTGGGTCTCAGATGGCAGCCAAGAGAATTTGTATGCAAACATCTGTGACATTTTCAGTGACCCCCAGGGATACTGTGTGGGGAAGAATTTGCATCAGATGGGAATCATAGGAATGTGTAAGGAAGAAGCAGAAACAGACTATTTTATTAGTGTTAAGAAAATCCTATTTTTAACCACTATGCTGATTTGTCCTCAGGGAATCTTGGTTACATTTTAAGTAAGTGGAATGTGTTTTAATTGGCAAAGTCGAATTTACCCAAGGTCAAATAGGGACATGATAACCACTAGCAATGATTGTAAATGATTCATGAAGCTTGGGAGAGGTGATCAAAGTCTATGAAAGGAGCAATTTGAAGTCCATTCTCATGAAAGCGTAGACACGATAGTGCATTGTGATATGGATCCATCAGTGTGTCATACTGTGAAACAAACAAACAAACTGAATATCTCACCAGAAATCAATTCCTAAGCAGCAGTAAGAGCACAGGGTTTTGGGTGAAAAATAGCAGGGCTTTGTGGAGAATCAATAACATCAAACTAGCCTGTTTTCCTTCTGTGACAGAGTGATAGACAAATTGAAACACATTATATTTTGACTTTGCTAAGGCTTTTGATTTTTCTCAATGAGAATTTTTCAACATGGAGGGTAATTCAACAGATATTTTTGGAATGCCAAGGGCATATGCTACATAACAGGTATACTATGATTATCATTCTCTTTCTGTGAGAGATAAGGAATCTTTTGAGAGCAGAAAGAAATGTGGGCTGGTAAGTACAAATTAGGGCTAACAGCCTTTAACCTAATTGGGTGCAAAGTACTAAAGGTAGCACAAACCTAGAGCCCCTAGAACTTCCTGGGGTGGTCTGGGAAACCTCCGTTAAATAAGGAAAACTTGAGTAAGAGTTAGGAATTTGGACAGAGAGCAAGAAATAAGGTCTTGGGAGTTAGGATAAAAGCATTTATCTCTAGTACCTAGCACACTCACAAAAATATGCAAGAGCTGCCACAAACTCCCAGAAGTGCATTGTCTTTCTCCTCTAGGACCTAAAAAGTGGATCTTTGTATCTAGAAACATGGACATAGCTCTGAATTCAAAAAATTAAGGTGGGAATAGTAGTAGAAGATAAAACAAAGAAACACACACACACCAAGACACAGTCCTAGACCTGTTTGATCATTTGATTGCCATTATAATCTTATGAGTCCACAATAAATCAATCAATTCTGCAGATGGTAGCTGCCAATACAAGTCTTTCTCTGCTCTCTGATTGACTATCCCTTCCTTGCTTGCTAGCAAAGGAAAGAAAATGATACGACATGTTTCAGCTGATCAAGGAATAACTGGCAAGGGGTCACTTGGTATGACAGCCATCCAGGTTTCAGAAATGAATGACACAAAAGATTTGGATAAAGCCACTGACTGGAGATTTTCAGGAGACACAAATGCATATATTATCTGCATTTCCCTGACCTCTGCATTTTCTTTCATGCTGCACTTTGGGGAACAAATGGTGGGAATAAATATTGACTCCTGGGTCATGACAACTGGGTACATACCTTTGCTACATGTTTAATATTTTTGTTGTAACAATAACTAGTTACAACAAAAAAGTATACATTGTCTTCAGTTTAAGTAGTAGGTCATTGGGGTTCTTTTGTGTCTTGATTCACCCATAAAAGGAGAAGTAAATCCACATATTCTAAAAGGGAAAAAATAGGTTAAAACAAAGATTTGGACCTAATTCCTTAGCAGGAATCCTGGATGGATTCAACATCATATGCTAAAGGGTCAGGAAATGCAAGATAATTGGAGAATTTGCAGTGAACTTGCAGTGAATGCAGTACAGTTGCACCATCAAATACTTTTGTATTGCTAGAAACAGTGTATGGAAGATATTGCAGAAGTGAGGGGCTAGAAAAGTGGAAAACAACCAGATTATGGAAGGTCTCATGTATACTATTCAGGGTCTTTTCAAATTCTTCACCTCTATTAAAACTCTTACTATTTGCCATCATATTTTTCTCATTTATTGATTCAATAATCTACATTTTCTTTCTCAAACCTCTCTGTTGATACAAAACATACATGTAGAAAACTGCAAAACTTGGTAAGTTTTCACAGGTTGAATAGATTTATGTAAACAGCGTCTAGATGAAGAAACAGAACATGATTGGTACCCAAAATCTCCATATAGCACCTTCCTAATTCCCCCCAAAGATAAGTACCATCTAGGCTTCTAACAACATAGGTTGATTTTACCCGTTTATAAACTTTATACAAATGAAAGTGTACAGTATTTTTTCTTTTGTGACTGATTTCTTTTGCTCAACTTTACGTTTGTGAAATTTATCCATATTGTTGCATGTATTTATAGTTAACCTATTGTCACTGAATGTGTAAGATTCTGTTATGTAAATATACCGCATTTTATTTATCTCTTCAACTATACATAGATATTTGATTCATGTTTAGTTTTTGGCTGTTGTAAGTAGTACTGACAGAGCATTTTTTTTTCTTTTCTTTTTTTTTTTTGCTGCATATATGTAAGCATTTCTGTTGCATATACACCTAGAAATGGAATTGCTTTGTTATTGGATACATGTATATTTAATGTCAGTAGATTCTGCTAAACTGTTTTCCAAAATAGGTGTGTACTTTATAGCTCCAAGAGCAGTGTATGAGAGAAATCATTCTTTAGTTAATTTATTGCACATTTGTTGTGCGTACTGTGTGTGTAATGGTACTCTGGGAACTGTGGGAGAATAAATGAATGAAGTGTCTACCCTCAAAAAGGCTTCAGTTTAGTCAGAGGCACAGACATACAAGCAGTTAATGACCAGGATTAGGGAGAGATCTAAGAGCTCTAAAACCAGATATGACGTGGGGAGAGTAAGGTGAAGAGACTAAAGAGACCCTGCGGCGACAATGAAAATAGTAGCTAACTTTCAAAAATTGCTTTGCTGTTTACACAGCACTTTTCTTTTTTTCTTTTTTGGGGGAGGGGTTTTTAATACATTCTTTTGAATTAACACAAATTTTAATTAAAAATATTTGAAATGAATAGACATTTAAACAAAGCTAAAGGGAGATCCATATTCCATACCATACATTCCAAGTGAATCAGGTATCTGAATGTACAAAATGAGTCCGTTTTAGTACTAAAAGAAATCATGGGTTAATTTATTTGAAACCCGAGAGTGGAGAAACCTCCTATCTAGGACTCAATATCCTGATGCAACAAAGTTAAAAAGCTTTGACATGGAGCACTTTTCATAGGTGGTGTTTTATTTAGTATTTACCACTTTCAACATAGACCCCCCTGATTCATTTTTAAATGAAGGAACTGCTTCAGAGAGATCAGTGGCTTTCTGTGGCTGAGCTGAATCTATACTAGCAGTCAAATCCACCCAAAACCATTCTTAGCCTCTTGCCCTATATTTTACTCTCTCAAGAAAGCAAATTTTGAGAATAATGTGGAAGTATAATTAGGCAGTCATATTATCACTCAGTGAAAGGAGTATAAATGATAGAATCAGAAAAGGCTCTATTTCACACAAAAGTTTTGTCATCACTTAGCTTTCTAATTTTTCAGAGGCTCTTTTATTTAATTCATAAGAAGGAAACAATAACAATGGCTACTGCACAGAATAATTGTGAAGAAAAAATGAGCTAATATTTGATAAAGCATGTAGTCTATTGACTAATAGCAGTTGGCTTCCCAAGCTAAAATTAGAGAAGCTGATCAAAGATAGAGTAGATGATGGGAAAGAATCTGACTGTCTTTGTGGATTGGGAGCTAAATATATGTTAGCCCTGAATGTATTATTTTTTGACTTAATAATTCTGGCCTTGTTAAAAAAAAAAGAACATCTATATAAGGACCCTTGGATAAATTCCCCTTCATGTTTATCCCTCAAGGCTACAATAACCAAAACAGCATGGCACTGGTAGAAAAACAGACATATAGACCAATGGAACAGGTTAGAGAATCCAGAAACAAATCCACACAACTACAACCATCTGCTTTTTGACAGTTGACAATAACAAGCAATGGGAAGGACTCCCTCTTCAATAAATGGTGCTGGGATAACTGGCTAGCCATATACAGGAGATTGAAACTCGACCCTTTCCTTTTACCATACACAAAAATCCACTCAACATGGACTAAAAACTTAAATTTAAAACCTAAAACTATGAAAACCCTACATGAAAACCTAGGAAATATCATTCTGAACATAGGCCTTGGCAAAGATTTCATGACAAAGACTGCAAAAACAATTGCGACAAAAATGAAAATAGACAAGTGAGACCTAATTAAACTACAGAGCTTTGTTACAGTAAAACAAACTATCAGTGGAGTAAACAGACAACCTACAGAATGGGAGAAAATATTTGCAAACTGTGCATCCAACGAAAGTCTATAAGGAGCTTAAACAAATTTACAAGCAAAAAACAAACAACTCCAGTAAAAACAGGCAAAAGACATGAACAGATACTTTTCAAAAGAAGACATACACATGGCCAACAAGTGTATGAAAACATGCTCGACATCACTAATCATTAGAGAAATGCATATCAAAACCACAGTGCAATACCGTTTCACAGCAGTTAGAATGGCTACTATGAAAAAAGTCAAAAAATAACAGATGTTGGTGAGGTTGCAGAGAAAAGGGAAATCTTATACACCACTGGTGGGAGTTGTTAGTTTGGCCACTATGGAAAGCAGTTTGGAGATTTCTCAGAGAACTGAAAGCAGAACTACCATTCAACCCAGCAATCCCATTACTGGGTATATACCCTTAGGAATAGAAATTGTTCTGCTGCGAAGACACATGTACACGTTATGTTCATCACAGTATTTTTCACAACAGCAAAGACATGGAATCAACTTAGATGCCTATCAACAGTGGACTGGATAAAGAAAATGTGGCACATATATACCGTGGAATACTATGCAGCCATAAATAGGAAGAAAAGTCATGTCCTTTGCAACAACGTGGATGCAGCTGACAGTTATTATCACAACTGGATTAAAGCAGGAACAGAGACATGTTCTCAATTATAAGTGGGAGCTACACATTGAGTACATGAGGACACAAAGAGGGAAAAAGTAGACATCGGGGTCTCCTTGAGGGTGGAGGTTGGGAGGAGGGTGAGGAGCAGAAACCTACCTATCAGGTACAGTGCTAATTACCTAGGGGATGAAATGATTTTTACAACAAACTCCAGAGATGTGCAACCTACCTACATAATAAACCTGCACATGTACCTCCTGAACCTAAACTAAAAGTTGGAAGGAAAAGAATAACAAAAAGAAACAGACTATTGATGTTGCCACCATGTTTAGGCTCCATGGTCCTTTCCACAGATCTGACATCTCTTGAGAATAATTAGAGTGAGTCAAGTATCATAGGATGCTGGGTGGACTGGCATCCAAGACCCAAATCTGAGAACAACCACCAAAAAAAAAAAAAAAAAAAAAAGAGCAGCACTAAGGAGCCAACAGAAATTGGGTCCAGATATCCCTCTCAGGCTTATTAAGAAGTAGCTTAGGTGGATCTGCCATGCTAGTCATTGTCCTGGCAACCCCATCATCTTCCGTCTCTATAAATAAAGATGGTTACAAGAGGAAGGAGTCTTTGGGATCTTTAGGAGGAGCATATTTAACGTGAAACAAGTATTGCCTCTATGCCAACAGGGGAGAAGGGATTAGAATGCTTACACTCTACTACCTTGTTCCAATCTAAGGGATACGGAACTCCAGAGAATCATTGTTGAAGCAAAGGCAGTGGCAAGAGAGGAAGAGTGTGCCCTAATTAGATGTCTGCTTAGGCACTGGACCTGTGGATCTGGCGCAAACAGACCCAGGCAGGTGGAAAGAGAGCAGGAAAGAACTGCCAAGCAGAGGGTTGGTGGTGCAGCAGCCTCATCCTTCCAATGTTTAGCCAACAAAGATGTGTGAGTTTTTGTCACATCATAATCGGGCTAGAGCTGCCCCATCTCAGGCTTGAGCAGTCAGGCAAGAGGACACATGCAGCAAGAGGCTTAGAGATGCTCCACTGGTGGTGACAGCAGTGAATGGGGGAAGAAGCAGCAATGAGAGAAAAAGAAAGCCCTTTCATGTCTATGGCCAAGTAGGGGCAGTCCAATACACCAATTACATGGGAATTACAACGAAGGCTTTGGAAGGAGTCAGGGATTTCCAAAATTTATACGGTACTTGACAGTTGATGAAGTACTTTCAACAATAGCAGTAACTCATTCATTAGACACGTACCCACCAAACTGGGTAAATTAGCTCTGATTTCCACAACAGCCCTTTATGATATTTCGCTCATCACTTTCTAGATGAGGAAACTGATCTGAGATGTATTAAGAGACTTACAATATCACAAAGCCAATAAAAGGGAAAAGCTAGGATCTAAATCTTGGTCAAGCCTGTCTGACTTTAAGGCCCGTGTTCTTTTTTTGTAATCCTCTCATCAATCATGTGGAGTAGGCAGTATTTTATCTTCATGTTAGGGGTGAAGGAATGGAGGCTAATAAAACTGTAAGTGATGGGAACAACAAGGATCAAGGCCTGAGAACATACTAGGCTGAAGTCCCAGAATGCCTCCTCTTTTCTGACTGCCCAAGTTATGCAAAGAACAAGTTTATTCTTTTCAATTAATATCGAACTGGGTGCTAAATAAATGCTCAATGAATATTGACTCAGTGACTCACTGACTGGCTGCATTATCAAGGGAGAACGAAAATTCTTTTATTTTCTGGAGGCTCATAGAAAATAACAGATACCGATTTTTCTAGTTTAGTGTTTGAGCTAGGAGATGACAGTGATCTCTAGCGTCCCTTCTCCAACCCCCAGACTTGATGATTCAGAGCCATTTCAGGGAAATATGATCCCACTTTAGCCAATTCCTTTAATTAACAATTCTGCAAGGCTTCTGTGTTACTTCTTCCTCCAAACTATGGTTCTATACTGGGAAACTTCAGATCATACAATTCTTCCAGAAACATTATTGATTTTTTTAATTGAATCTTTACAGGATTTTTTTGTTCACACACATAAAAACAAGCAACGGAGTGCAATTTGTCTTCTGTTTTTAATCTTCACTAAGCATTGAAAAGGAAAGAAAAATATTTTATGAAAGTAATAAGCTTTTCTGAGGCTCTTGCTAAGGGATTTATTTTTCTAACATTCCAGGGAAAAAGCCTAGTTCCCCCTAATACAACTGTCCATTTGACTGCTCATTCCAAAGCCAGACCTTTATTGTACATTCTTGGAGAACTGTGTGATACTACTCTCAGCACCTCCTGCCTGCTAGAAGACCCTTATTCCCCAGGCAAAGAGGCAGCAGACATTTCTTACTGCCTAATTTTTAGACTTCACACTGATAGAAACCATAGACTGGTGCTTTGACACAGAGTAACTGTGTCCATTCATGGGACCATGAGATAAATGCTCCCTGCCAAATCCCAAGTGCCAGACTCAGAGGCAAGAAGCATTGAAACACCCTTTGGAGCTTTAATGAGGAGCTGACAAGGTCTATTTTTCTAACGCTGGTACAAGACTTTATCGCTAACCTGTTTTCTGCCAGATCTGTATTAGTTTCTTGTGACTGCCATAACAAATTATCATCTGGGTGGCTTAAAACAACAGAAATTTGTTCTCTCATGGTTCTGGAGGCTAGAACTTGAAAATCAAGGTGTCAGCAAGCCATCCTCCCTCTGATGGCTCTAGGAGAGAATCCTCTGTTGGCTTTTAGTAGCTCCAGGAGTTCCTTGGCTTGAGATATAATTTGAATCTATGTCCCTGACAAATCTCATGTTGAGTTGCAGTCCCCATTGTTGAAGGTGAGGACTGGTGGGAGGTGTTTGGGTCATGAGGGTGGACCCCATTGCTTGGTGCTGTTGGTGAGTTCTCATGAGATCTGTTTTAAATTGTGGCACCTCCTTACCACACCTCTTGCTCCTTTTCCTGCCATGTGAGACGCCTCTTCCCCTTTTGCCTTCCACCACAAGTAAAAGCTCCCTAAGACCTCACCAGAAACTGAGCAGGTACTGGCGCCGTGCTTTCTGGACCGTCAGCAGAATTGTAAGCCAATTAAACCTGCTGTCTTTTAAGCTAACCAGTCTCAGATACTTCTTTCTTTTTTTTAGAAATAGAACAAAGCTTTATGATGGAAATCTCTCATGAACACATAGGTGTATATATGTTAGATAAGTGGATAATGTTGGTACAAAAATTGTGATTTTTGCCATTACTTTCTTTTTTTTTTTTACGTTGCTATTCATGGATCTGCTTTATAGGCAGATTCTTTTTTTTTTATTATTATACTTTAAGTTCTAGGGTACATGTGCACAATGTGCAGGTTTGTTACATATGTATACATGTGCCATGTTGGTGTGCTGCACCCATTAACTCGTCATTTACATTAGCTATATCTCCCAATGCTATCCCTCCCCTCTACCCCCTCCCCACAATAGGACCCAGTGTATGATGTTCCCCTTCCTGTGTCCAAGTGATCTCACTGTTCAATTCCCACCTATGAGTGAGAACATGCGGTATTTGGTTTTCTGTTCTTGCGATAGGTTGCCGACAATGATGGTTTCCAGCTGCATCCATGTCCCTACAAAGGACGCAAACTCATCCTTTTTTATGGCTGCATGGTATTCCATGGTGGGTATGTGCCACATTTTCTTAATCCAGTCTGTCACTGATGGACATTTGGGTTGATTCCAAGTCTTTGCTATTATGAATAGTGCCGCAATAAACATACATGTGCATGTGTCTTAATAGCAGCATGACTTATAATCCTTAGGGTATATCCCCAGTAATGGGATGGCTAGGTCAAATGGTATTTCTAGTTCTAGATCCTTGAGGAACCTCCACACTGTTTTCCACAATGGTTGAACTAGTTTACGGTCCCACCAACAGTGTAAAAGTGTTCCTATTTCTCCACATCCTCTCTAGCACCTGTTGTTTCCTGATTTTTCAATGATTGCCATTCTAACTGGTGTGAGATGGTATCTCATTGTGGTTTTGATCTGCATTTCTCTGATGGCGAGTGATGATGAGCATTTTTTCATGTGTCTGTTGGCTGTATGAATGTCTTCTTTTGAGGAGCGTCTGTTCATATCCTTTGCCCACTTTTTGATGGGGTCGTTTGTTTTTTTCCTCTAAATTTGATTGAGTTCTTTATAGATTCTGGATATTAGCCCTTTGTCAGATGAGTAGATTGCAAAAATTTTCTCCCATTCTGTAGGTTGCCTGTTCACTCTGATGGTAGTTTCTTTTGCTGTGCAGAAGCTCTTTAGTTTAATTAGATCCCATTTGTCAATTTTGGCTTTTGTTGCTGTTTCTTTTGGTGTTTTAGACATGAAGTCCTTGCCCACGCCTATGTCCTGAATGGTATGACCTAGGTTTTCTTCTAGGGTTTTTGTGGTTTTAGATCTAACATTTAAGTCTTTAATCCATCTTGAATTAATTTTCATATAAGGAGTAAGGAAAGGATCCAGTTTCAGCTTCCTACTTATGGTTTGCCAATTTTCCCAGCACCATTTATTAAATAGGGAATCCTTTCTCATTTCTTGTTTTTGACAAAGATCAGATGGCTATAGTTGTGTGGTATTATTTCTGAGGCCTCTGTTCTGTTTCATTGGTCTATAGCTCTGTTTTAGTACCAGTACCATGCTGTTTTGGTTACTGTAACCTTGTAGTATAGTTTGAAGTCAGGTAGTGTGATGCCTCCAGCTTTGTTCTTTTGGCTTAGGATTGTCTTGGCAATGCAGGGTGTTCTTTGGTTCCATATAAACTTTAAAGCAGTTTTTTCCAATTCTGTGAAGAAAGTCATTGGTAGCTTAATGGGGATGGCACTGAATCTATAAATTACCTTGGGCAGTATGGCCATTTTCACAATATTGATTCTTCCTATCCATGAGCATGGTATGTTCTTCCATTTGTTTGTGTCCTTCTCTATTTCACTGAGCAGTGGTTTGTAGTTCTCCTTGAAGAGGTCTTTTACATCCCTTGTAAATGGGATTCCTAGGTATTTTATTCTCTTTGAAGCAATTGTGAATGGGAGTTCATTCATGATTTGGCTCTCTGTCTGTTACTGGTGTATAAGAATGCTTGTGATGTTTGCACATTGATTTTGTATCCTGAGACTTTGCTGAAGTTGCTTATCAGCTTAAGGAGATTTTGGGCTCAGATGATGGGGTTTTCTAAATATACAATCATGTCATCTGCAAACAGGGACAATTTAACTTCCTCTTTTCCTAACTGAATACCCTTGATTTCTTCCTCTTGCCTGATTGCCCTAGCCAGAACTTCCAACACTATGTTGAATAGGAATGGTGAGAGAGAGCATCCCTGTCTTGTGCCAGTTTTCAAAGGGAACGCTTCCAGTTTTTGCCCATTCAGTATGATATTGGCTGTGGGTTTGTCATGAATGGTTCTTATTATTTTGAGATACGTTCTATCAATACTGAATTTATTGAGAGTTTTTAGCATGAAGGACTGTTGAATTTTGTCAAAGGCCTTTTCTGCATCTATTGTGATAATCATGTGTTTTTTGTCTTTGGTTCTGTTTATATGCTGGATTACGTTTATTGATTTGCGTATGTTGCACCAGCCTTGCATCCCAGGGATGAAGCCCACTTGATCATGGTGGATAAGCTTTTTGATGTGCTGCTGGATTTGGTTTGCCAGTAATTTATTGAAGATTTTTGCATCAATGTTCATTAGGGGTATTGGTCTAAAATTCTCTTTTTTTGTTATATCTCTGTCAGGCTTTGGTATCAGGATGATGTTGACCTCGTAAAATGAGTTAGGGAGGATTCCCTCTTTTTCTATTGATTGGAATAGTTTCAGAAGGAATGGTACCAACTCCTCCTTGTACCTCTGGTAGAATTTGGCTGTGAATCCCTCTGGTCCTGGACTTTTTTTGGTTGGTAGGCTATTAATGATTGCTTCAATTTCAGAGCCTGCTATTGGTCTATTCAGAGATTCAACTTCTTTCTGGTTTAGTCTTGGGAGAGTGTAAGTGTCCAGGAAATTATCCATTTCTTCTAGGTTTTCTGGTTTATTTCCATAGAGGTGCTTATAGTATTCTCTGACGGTAATTTGTATTTCTGTGGGGTCGCTGGTGATATCCCCTTTATCATTTTTTATTGCATCTATTTGATTCTTCTCTCCTTTCTTCTTTATTAGTCTTGCTAGCGGTCTATCAATTTTGTTGATCTTTTCAAAAAACCAGCTCCTGGCTTCATTGATTTTTTGGAGGGTTTTTTGTGTGTCTATCTCCTTCAGTTCTGCTCTGATCTTAGTTATTTCTTGCCTTCTGCTAGCTTTTGAATGTGTTTGCGCTTGCTTCTCTAGTTCTTTTAATTGTGATGTTAGGGTGTCAATTTTAGATCTTTCCTGCTTTCTCTTGTGGGCATTTAGTGCTATAAATTTCCCTCTACACTGCTGCTGGATTTGGTTTGCCAGTGCTTTAAATGTGTCCCAGAGATTCTGTTATGTTGTATCTTTGTTCTCATTGGTTTCAAAGAACATCTTTATTTCTGCCTTCATTTCGTTATGTACCCAGTAGTCATTCAGGAGCAGGTTGTTCAGTTTCCATGTAGTTGAGCAGTTTTCATTGAGTTTCTTAGTCCTGAGTTCTAGTTTGATCGCACTGTGGTTTGAGAAACAGTTCGTTATAATTTCTGTTCTTTTACATTTGCTGAGGAGGGCTTTACTTCCAACTATGTGGTGCTGAGATGAATGTATATTCTGTTGATTTGGGGTAGAGAGTTCTGTAGATGTCTATTAGGTCTGCTTGGTGCAGAGTTGAGTTCAAGTCCTGGATATCCTTGTTAACTTTCTGTCTCGTTGATCTGTCTAATGTTGACAGTGGGGTGTTAAAGTCTCCCATGATTATTGTATGGGAGTCTAAGTCTCTAAGGACTTGCTTTATGAATCTGGGTGCTCCTATATTGGGTGCATATATATTTAGGATAGTTAGCTCTTCCTGATGAATTGATCCCTTTACCATTATATAATGGCCTTCTTTGTCTCTTGATCTTCGATGGTTTAAAGTCTGTTTTATCAGAGACTAGGATTGCAACCCCTGCTTTTTTTTGGTTTTCCATTTGCTTGGTAGATCTTCCTCCTTCACCTATGAAACTTAGTTTGGCCGGATATGAAATTCTGGGTTGAAAATTCTTTTCTTTAAGAATGTTGAATATTGGCCCACACTCTCTTCTTGGTTGAAGAGTTTCTGCTGAAAGATCTGCTGTTATTCTGATGGGCTTCCCTTTGTGTGTAACCTGACCTTTCTCTCTGGCTACCCTTAACATTTTTTCCTTCATTTCAACTTTGGTGAATCTGACAATTATGTGTCTTAGAGTTGCTCTTCTCGAGGAGTATCTTTGTGGTGTTCTCTGTATTTCCTGAATTTGAATGTTGGCCTGCCTTACTAGGTTGGGGAAGTTCTCCTGGATGATAGCTGCAGAGTGTTTTCCAACTTGGTTCCATTTTCCCTGTCACTTTCAGGCACTCCAATCAGACATAGATTTGGTCTTTTCACATGATCCCTTATTTCTTGGACACTTTGTTCATTTCTTTTTACTCTTTTTTGTCTACACTTCTCTTCTCACTTCATTTCATCCATTTGATCTTCAGTCGCTGATACTCTTTCTTCCAGTTGATCGAGTTGGTTACTGAAGCTTGTGCATTTGTCACATAGTTCTCGTGTTATGGTTTTCATCTCTATCAGTTCTTTTAAGGACTTCTCTACATTGGTTATTCTAGTTAGCTATTTGTCAAATCTTTTTTCAAGGTTTTTAACTTCTTTGCACTGGTTACATAATTCCTCCTTTAGCTCTGAGAAGTTTGATCGACTGCAGCCTTCTTCTCTCAACTCGTCAAAGTCATTCTCCGACCAGCTTTGTTCCATTGCTGGCAATGAGCTGCGTTCCCTTGGAGGGGGAGATGCGCTCTGATTTTTTGAATTTCCAGCTTTTCTTCTCTGCTTTTTCCCCATCTTTGTGGTTTTATCTGCCTTTGGTCTTTCATGATGGTGACATACTGATGGGGTTTTGGTGTGGGTGTCCTTTGGTGTCCTTTCTGTTTGTTAGTTTTCCTTCTAACAGTCAGGACCATCAGCTGCAGGTCTGTTGGAGTTTGCTTGAGGTCCACTCCAGACCCTGTTTGCCTGGGTATCAGCAGTGGAGGCTGCAGAAGATAGAATATTGCTGAACAGCGAGTGTTGCTGTCTGATTCTCACTCTGGAAGCTTCGTCTCAGGGGTGTACCCTACTGTGTGAGGTGTCAGGATGCACCTAGTGGGGGATGTCTCCCAGTTGGGCTACTCAGGGTCAGGGAGCCACTTGAGCAGGTAGTCTGTCTGTTCTCAGATCTCATCCTCCGTCCTGGGAGATCCAGTGTTCTCTTCAAAGCTGTCAGACAGGGGCATTTACCTCTCTGGAGGTTTCTGCTGCTTTCTGTTTAGCTATGCCCCGTCCCCAGAGGAGGAGTCTACAGAGGCAGGCCGGCCTCCTTGAGCTGTGGTGGGCTCCACCCTACTCGAGCTTCCTGAGGGCTTTGTTTACCTATTTAAGGCTCAGCAATGGCGGGCGCCCCTCCCCCAGCCTCGCTGCTGCCTTGCAGTTAAATCTCAGACTGCTGTGCTAGCAATGAGGGAGGCTCCCTGGGCGTGGGACCCTCTGGGCCAGGTGTGGGATATAATCTCCGGGTGTGCTCATTGCTAAGACCCTTGGTAAAGTGCAGTATTAGAGTAGGAGTTACCTGATTTTCCAGGTGTTGTGTGTCTGGATTTCTTTTGGCTAGGAAAAGGAATTCCCTTCCCCCCGCCCTTCCCAGGTGAGGGAATGCCTCGCCCTGCTTCATCTCTGGCTGTTTGGGCTGCACCGGTGGACCAGCACCGACTGTCTGACGTGACAGGCCCCAGTGAGATGAACCTGGTACCTCGGTTGAAAACGACTGTCTGACTCGACAGGCCCCAGTGAGATGAACCCGGTACCTCAGTTGAAAATGCAGGAATCACCCGTCTTCTGTGTCGCTCACGCTGGGAGCTGGAGGCTGGAGCTGTTCCTATTCAGCCATCTTGGGCGCGCCCCTCAGGTATTTCTTTACAGCAATGCAGGAACGGCCTGACAGGGCTTGTGACAGTATAATTCTGATTTCTGCTTCTGTCTTTACCTGGCCTTCTCCTCTGTGTCTTCTCCTCTTTTAGCTGTTCTAAGGATGCATATGTTGGTGGATTTAGGGACCACCCAGATAATCCAGGATAATCTCATTTCGAGATGCTTAATTTCATTTCAAAGGTTCTTTTTCTAAATAAGGTCACACTCCCAGGTTATGCCAAGTGTAAGTTTATTCTTTTCAATTAATATTGAACTGAGTGCTAAATAAATGCTCAATGAATATTGACTCAATGACTCACTGATTGCACTGTCAAGGGAGAATAAAAATTATTCTATTTTCTGGAGGCTTATGGGGCATGGACATTTCTTTTTGGGGGCAACCCTTAAACCCACTACATTCTCTTTGATCAGAAAAAAATGCAAATATGATAAGGTGCAGGTTGTATACAGTCTTTCAAGAAATACATTGAGAATGGTGCACTGGCCAGGGAAGAAACTTTAATTGTTCTCAGGAAGCCCTCTGTTATCTGGATCTGTGTCTGCCTGGTGGAAGTGACCCACTCTTTAGAGATCAAGCCTCAGGTCAGGTAAACCTTGATCCAGGAAAAACCACTTCAAGTGGTTTTTCTTTTTCTCTCTCTTCAGTGATTTGAGGTTACTGTGTTTCCTAGGTGAGCCCTGAGGTTGATTAGAGTGGATTGTATGTATGAAGTTTTCATATCAGGGTAACATAAGAAAGGGCTTATGAGGACTATACAAATAGTTTAATAAAAAATCCAAATAAATTAATTGTATTAAAATTATACTTTAAACACACATGTACCTTTGTATTCTCCTTGGCATGTAGATATTCACCAGCTGTCAACCTGATTAGGATCTGCCTCAGCTTTGGAGCCAAGTCTACGTTCTTCTCAGTCAGCTCCAGCCAATAATCTAGCAAAGCAGGGGTACTAGGGCCTCCTAGAACGGAAAATCTTTGCCCTGAAATGTCTTGTTGAATTGGCTGAAATTTTATCAGATCTACATCATGAATCTTATATTTTTCCTGCCAAATTCTGTCTTCTCCACCCCTTTACTCTTTTATGAATATTACCATCAGAAAACTTCTTGCACTCCTAACTGTATCTCATCCTTGCTTCTTGGAGGGTCAAACTGACATGTTCTTAAATTAGAAACTCATTTTTAATCATTTTAACTGTCGGGTTTGTGGTCATGGGCCTAAAAGCATTTATTGGCTCATAAAATAATACTCGTTAGATAAAGTGTACATGATATTTTAGAACTGCTTAAAATAGGCCGTGTTTATATACATATAATGATGTTAAAATGTTGTTAAACGATATTGCTAAAGAAATGTGTGAAAGATTATTTCACCAAGAGTAAGACAAATTGTATGAAGCATATTCATGAAAGTTAAATTAGAGTTAATGGAACAATATTTGGGAATAGAATTCAGAAGAAAAAAAATTAAAGGATGACTAATGAAAGTTATACAACCCTAAGTATTTGGCAAGATTACGTCAAAGAGGAACCAAAGTGAAGAAATGTATAATTCCACATTCTAATCCTCACTCAGTGAACCAGACTTTAACAGAGCTCCTGCGAGGCCCCACGAGAAGAGGGTGGTTTACAAGGATTGAGGAATCTTCTGAGAAATGGGATCATTTGCCACAGCCCCTGGGAAGCTTGTGTTGGACAACCACACACTCAGAGCAAAAGTTTGCAAAGTGAGCCTTTTCTTCTAGCACTAGAAGGCGTGTGTCAGCTGGATACTACAGGGGTGGCAGGAGGCAAGAAGTCATGAAGAACTAAGTTTATAACAATGAAGACGGGCTTCAATTTAGCAGCATGTCACTACTTTGACGTAGCTCTTTGGCTTACAGCATATCCAGGTAATGGTGCTATTGATCAGGTTGTTTCAGGTGTGGATAGCACCCTGACCTGACTAGCATTATTTATCTGAGGGAAATAAAAAATTGTAGGAATGCTTATAGCCTTCATCCCTCTCTCTCTTCCTCCCTTTCTCCCCTTCAGTCTTTAATCCTTTTGGGCTGCTATAACAAAATACCACAAAGTAGGTGGCTTATAGACAACAGAAATTTATTTGTCACAGTTCTGAAGACTGGAAGTCCAAGATCAAGACATTGGCAAGTTTGAAGTCTGGCGAGGGCCTGTTTCCTGGTAGATGGCACCTTCTTGCTGTGGCCTCACAGAGTGGAAGAGGCAAGGCAGCTCTCTGAGGTCTCTTTTTTCTTTTTCTTGTTTTTTTTTTTTATTTTTATTTTTTCTTAAAATATAATTATTTATTGGGAATCCAAGAAAATCAACTGAAAAAGCATAAAACTAAGGTATAAATATAAAAAATGAATAAAACTGAATACATTTATATCAATAACATGCTAACAAATAGCCAAAAATAGCTAGAAAATAAAAAGATTCTATTCTTTTTTTGCTATTATACTTTAAGTGCAGAATGTGCAGTTTGTTACACAGGTATATATGTGCTGTGGTGGTTTGCTGCACCTATCAACCCGTCTTGTCTACATTAGGTATTTCTCCTAATGTTAACCCCCCCCCAGCCCCCTATCCCTTGACAAGCCCTAGTATGTGATGTTCCTCTCCCTGTGTCCATGTGTTCTCATAGTTCAACTCCCACTTATGAGTGACAACATGAGGCGTTTGGTTTTCTGTTCCTGTGTTAGTTTGCTGAGAATGAGGGTTTTCAGCTTCATCCATGTCCCTGCAAAGGACGTGAACTCGTCCTTTTTTTGGGTGTATAGTATTCCATGGTATATATGTGCCCCATTTTCTTTATCCAGTCTATCATTGATGAGCATTTGGGTTGGTTCCAAGTCTCTGCTATTGTGAATAGTGCTGCAACAAGCATATGTGTGCAGGTGTCTTTACAGTAGAATGATTTATAATCCTTTGAGTATATACCCAGTAATGGGATTGTTGGGTCAAATGGTATTTCTGGTTCTAGATCCTTGAGGAAAGGCCACACTATCTTCCACAATGGTTGAACTAATTTACACTCTCCCACAATGGTTGAACTAATTTACACTCTCACCAACGGTGTAAAAGCGTTCCTATTTCTCCACATCCTCTCCAGCATCTGTTGTTTCCTGACTTTTTAATGATCGCTATTCTAACTGGCTTAAGATGTTATCTTATTGTGGTTTTGATATGCATTTTTCTAATAACCAGTGATGATGAGCTTTTTTTCATGTTTGTTGGCCGCATAAATGTCTTCTTTTGAGAAGTGTCTGTTCATATCCTTTGTCTACTTTTTGATGGGTTTGTTTGCTTTTTTCTTGTAAATTTATTTAAGTTCCTTGTAGATTCTGGATATTGCCCTTTGTCATATGGGTAGATTGCAAAATTTTTCTCCCATTCTCTAGGTTGCCTGTTCAGTCTGATGATAGTTTCTTTTGCTGTGCAGAAGCTCTTTAGTTTAATTAGATCCCATTTGTCAATTTTGGCTTTTGTTGCCATTGCTTTTGGTGTTTTAGTCATGAAGTCTTTGCCCATGCCTATGTCCTGAATGGTACTGCCTAGGTTTTCTTCTTGGGTTTTTATGGTTTTAGGTCTTATGTTTAAGTCTTTAATCCATCTTGAGTTAATTTTTGTATGAGGTGTAAGGAAGGGGTCCAGTTTCAGTTTTCTGCATATGGCTAGCCAGTTTTCCCAACATCATTTATTCAATAGGGAATCCTTTCCCCGTTGCTTGTTTCTGTCAGGTCTGACAAACACCTTTGTAACCTTAACAGTATCTCATTTGAGTATGAAAAACCAACACTGTTCATCTCTTCCTCCTCCCTCTTGTTCCCCTCTCTCTTTTTTCACTCTTTACTTCACCTTCTTCCCCCGCATTCTATCACTCATTCTCTCTCGCCATTCTACCCTAGACTCCCTCCCTCGTCTCTCTTCCTATTTCTCTCCCACCTTCTTCTGAATTAGTTACCCTTTTCTCAAAATGCTCCTGAGCTCCTGACCCCATGGAAAACCCTCAGAGTGCTTTCTTGGATGAATTTGACACCCTCTCTAGCTAGGGCTTATGTCTCTGCTGGGTCCCTGCCCCATCACCCAACACCTGGCTCAGCCCGGCCCGTGCTTGTCATGTTTTTACAACCTGGTGGTTTTTCTTTTTAAATTTAGGGTTGACTTTTCTCACATGTGAAGTCTAAAATCTGCAGGGTGTTAATTTTAGATCTATTCTTTTAGGAGAAGGCAAAAGCCCTGCTCTCTTTGGGCAGATTTTACGAATCCTCAGGAGTATTCAGAACACAAAGCACTAAAAGGTAATTCCACCCTTGAGTGATTTAATAGTTTCTTGGCTCAGCGGGTACATTGTTTTGGTAAATTAGGAAGAAAACTTTCTTTTTTCTGATAACAAAAGTAATAGTTCTTTCTTGAGGAAAAAAAGGAAATTTAAAAAAGCACAATGAAGAAAGTGAAAAAATATATATATTATCACCTTTTCGAAATAACCAGACTTAGCTCATTGGTTTCTATTCCTCTAGTCTTTTTTATGTATATGTAAGCACATATTCCTTTTTAGCAAAATTGAAGACATGGTATATATGTTATTTATTACTATTTTGCATTAATATTTTATGTCTTTCCTCTAATGTAAGCTTTAATTTTTATGTAATATTTAGGTATATGGATATACTGTTGTAATTGGAATAAAATTCAGTAGGTATTTTAAGTGGCTCAGAAACATTATTTTTGTAGCATGGCAAACATTAGTTGCATTCTAAAAATATTTTATACTGACTCCCAATGACCATGTGACAAAGATGATACTTATAAATAAGTTCAAAAAATTCAATTTTTTTCCTCCCTTTTGCGCCTATGGAATACTATGCTTCCTAGTTCCCCTTGAAGTTAGGTGAAGACATGGAACAGCTTCTGGCCAGAAGTGTGAGTGGAAATGAAGTGTGTCTCTTCTGACTGGGTAGGAAAAATTACCTTTAAGCATTTCCAGTTTTTGTTTTGTTCCATGTAGATTATAGAGGTCTTGGTTGAGATAATGACGTCACAAAATGAAGCAGCCTTGATTTCTGAGTCACAGCATGAGTGAGAATAAGCTTAAATGAGTTAACACCTGAAGTTTTTGAACTTTGCATTTCTCAGCATAGGGCTAGCCTATCCTGTGGACTCTTACAGACCACCTATGGCAGTGTCTAACATGGGTTAGAGCATTTCTTGATGGATGTTTTCAGGATACAGCAATTAGTAAATTATCATTCAGCTCTTATTGATCGGGGATTTTATATTCAGGTAGAGTCCCAGACCCTAAAGGAACACAAAATTGAGAGGGACAAGCAGTCAAGCAAGAATGGCATTGGTTATCAAAATTAAAACAATGGAAATGCTTTCGTGGAGGCTGTACAACCTGCTATTGGACCACAGAGAATAGGTTAACACTGGGGAAGGATCTTGAGGACTTCCAACCTTGACTAGAAAATGACTGTGTCGACGTGGTGGAAGACAATCTTTCCAGGCACAAGGAACAGCATGCACACAGTCACAGAGATGTGAAATGGCATGGTATGTTTGGAAAACCAGGATATTCATGTGGCAGGGAAAAGGAGGAAAGTAAAACTGTATTGTTTTGAATAAGAGGAAGCTCGATACCTTTCAAGGTTAATTATCTCATTGTTAAATATCTCTAAGAAGGAGAAGTCTTTTTTTATGCAAAATGAAAATGTTTCATCTTGTAACTTTTTACTACTTGGCCCTCATTTTTCTCTCTGGATGTGCTAAGATGAAAATAAAACCCTTTTTTTGTCATACCCTTTCAAATATTTAAGACACTTTTTATGTCCACTTGAATTTTGTGGGTTTTTTTTTTTTTTTTTGAGTTTTAGTTCTGATCTTCTAAAGGTGGTATGCAAAATCGTGCACGAAACATGGTGTATAGTGATTAGTCAAGGTATGTTTGATGAGTGAATACACAGATCAATTCAGAGGCCATCACGCTGGTTTCTACTCGGTACAAAAATATGAAGGACAATAATTTATTATAGTTATTAGTTAGCATTTATTGAAAGCCTTACTTTTTGCCAGGTAATTTATCAACTTCTTTACATGCATATCAGCTTTCTTAATCACAACAACTCTACAAGATAGGTATCATTATTGTTCCTATTTCAGAGATGAAGACTATGAGGTTTACAGAGGTGAAGTACCTTTCTCAGTTATACAGCTCGTAAGTGTTAGAGTCAGGATGAACTCATGTCTGTTGAACATCAGAGCCTGAACTTCCTTATTTTCAAATTGTCTTATGATGTCATTGAGCTCTTCTGCCCACACTGGAAAGTGGGCATTTTCTTTCATTTTACCCTTGAGTGTCACGAGTGTCAGAGCAGCTAGAATACTGCTTACTCAGTTCAGAGCTAGGATTTGTCTGATTCCAGAACCTGTGACTGCTCTATCCTTCCAGGCTCTTCTGAGGAGAGAGAATGATTTAGGTAGGAATTCAGTCAGGATTTTCTTATAGAGAGATGAACTCCAATTCAATGTCTGCCTTACTAACTTCCCTTTCCTTTTATCATTTCACTCAGATCAATCTCAGTGAACAAGCGAAAGAAAACACAGAAGAAGCATAGCTGCTTAATGCCATTTTAAGTGGTTTACAAATATCTGTTGTGATGTGTCAGTTGGGGATCACCTTTTCCTACTGCCTTGGGATTTGCTTTCTTTTACGTAGCTTTCATCTGGCTGGGGGACAAGGGGGTTCTCCCTGATGTTGGATGAGATTAGGCATAGCAGAAATCACCCTGATTTAGTAAGTGGGAGACTTAACATCTATTCCCTAAACGATTACACTCTGGCCTTGTGGCAAGTCAGCAGCCCTCTTGAGGCTTTGGTTTCCTTATTTGAAATGTAGTCATGAGAAACTAGGTCTCGGGGCTATGTAATTGTGCTTACTGACAATGTATTGCCTGCTTTACAATGCATTGCTTATGACAGACACACACTCTGTTAAATTCTTTTTATTTAAATCCTCATGACAACCAGATGAAATGGTTATTATTATTTATAAAACTCAATTTTATAGATTAAGAATTAGAGGATCAGAGGATTTAAATAACCACCCCAAGACATATAGTTATCTGAATGGAATTCGCCCACTCCAACATTGTCATGACTGAGTTGTGGGATTTAGGGTTGAAACCACTGAGGTCAGAATTTGACCTCCACACATAGTCAAGTACTATAACCTCTCTAAGCCTCAGCTGTCTCACCCAGAAAATGGTGACAGTAAAAGTGCCTACGTCATATGATTATTACAGTTATTTTTTGGCAACTTAGACACTAAACTAGATAGAATGTTCTTTCAGAGCCAGGAGTAAATATCATCATAGGCTGTTTAAAAAGTGTCACAGATAAATGATCACTTAGTAAAAGAATTATATTTTCTTTTTTTAGCTTTTATTTTAAGTTCGGGGTACATGTGCAGGTTTGTTACATAGGTAAACTTGTGTCATGGGGGTTTATTGTACGGATTATTTCATCACCAGGTATTAAGCCCAGTACCCATTAGTTATTTTTCCTGATCCTCTCCCTCCTCCCACCCTCCAGCCTCTGAAAGGCCCCAGTGTGTGTTGTTCCCCTCTATGTGTCTGTGTGTTCTCATCAATTAGCTCCCACTTATAAGTGAGAACATGTGGTATTTGATTTTCTGTTCCTGTGTTAGTTGCTAAGGGTAATCGACTCTAGCTCCATCCATGTCCCTGTAAAGGACATGATCTCATTCTTTTTTATGGCTGCATAGCATTCCATGGTGTGTATATACCACATTTTCTTTATGCAATTCATAGGGTTGTTTTTACAATTAAAGGAGAATATATGCATACAATTCTTAAGCATAGTACTTGGCACATACTGACTAATAAAAAGCATTAATTGATAGAGTTAAAGGGTTCAAGAGCGGTGGTTAAGTGGTCACTCTTTTTGGGAGGTGATGAATCTGATAAGAGATGTCCAGAGGAAAACAGAAATCTGAAAAACAATCTTACGTAAACTTCTGAGGCCTTATGGATTCAGACATGTGTGGGCATCCAAGGGTTAATAAAGCCAAGATTAATATTTCCTGTGAAAGACAGACTCTCTCAGATGGGAGATTTTAAAATTGATGATTCTTTAAATGTTTCTTTTTCTTCCTTTAAGGCAATGGCTTAAAACAAAAACAAAAACACAAAACAAAACAGAAAACCTTCTGCAATAACAACCTCTTCCATCAGCTAACAAACTAACAACACTTATTTTATCCCTTGGGGACCTGCAGTCTCCTTTGCTGCCTGGGGCTCAGTGGAATTCTCCAGTTATTGTGTGCTTACATGTTCAGCAGCCATTCTTGCATTTTCTGCCTCAGCTCCTTCAGTGTAATTATCTCTCTGTGTTATTTCTACCCCATCAAAATGCATACAACTTGTCAGTGTTGAGCAAGCAGGGCTGTGCTTTGCTGCCAGGGTTTGCTGCACAGATTTCTTACCCTAGTTTGTGGAAAAACTGAGAGTTACATGAAATTCTATGTATACATGCAAACCTACTTTTGGGGGGTAAGAGGGAGGGTGAGAGGGAAATCCCCGTCATTCCTATAGCAAGGATAGAGGTGAGAGGCAGCAAGACTCTGCAATACTCATAATAATGGCTGAATGTATTAATTTAGTACAACAGGCAAAAGGAAATACCCCCAATTATTCTTTGATGACCTATGTATTCAGTCACTATATATTGAGCACCTATTACATGTCATTGCTATGCCATACATCAGAGGTTTAACCTTGAACACTGTATATAGGGTCACAGATGACATGAAGTTTATAATCTAATGTATATAACAATTCAATACTATGAAGTCAGTAGACTCAGTCTCCTTAACAAAGTGTAAGGCAAAAGCAAAACCCCGTCATGATGGTGACTACTTTTATTCATCCACTTGTTCATTTATTCAATCACAAACATTTATTGACAATACTTTGTGTTCTGTTTGGAACCATACTAGCAATAGGGGTTACTGGGTCTAATGCAGTGTTTCTCTACCTTAACACTATTGACATTTAGGCTGGATAACTCTTTGTTGTGAGGAGCTATTCTGTGAATTGGAGGGTGTTTAGCAGCATCCCTCATCTCTACCTACTGGGTGCTAGAAGCAGCACCTAGTTGTGTCAACCAAAAATATCTTTGACATCACTGAATGTCTCCTGGAGGTCAAAATTGCCTCCAGTTGAGGATCACAGTTCTAATGTATAAAACATTGCTTCTGACATCAACATTAAATAGAAGTCAGTAAAACTGATAACCACAACAACAATTAAAATGGATGAAACACCTCCTTTTGGTCAGGTTTTTGCCAGGTACACAATCTTGTTCAATGCTTACAACAACTGTATGCTGTAAGAGTAAATATTTATTTATGGATCTCTAAAGGTTTATAATGGGTAAGTCTATTTATAATTATTTCCATATGTGTTAATTATAACCTTCTAAAAGCAAGAATCAATATTTAAAATGTTTAAAGGGGAATGATGGCACCTACATTTTAAGAGATAGCATAAGCTAAAATTAAAAGCCTATTTTTAAAGAAGTGTTAGATTATTTTATACAGTAGAAATGATAAAGCAAAAAGCTCTTGTATGATAATACATGGCTAAAGTTTTTCCTATTTTGTGCTTTAGTTTGTATTGGCTACGTTTTTCACTGTATGCATTGTGTGTTTCTTTTTAATAGTTTTTTTCTGAACACACGTGTTATTTGTGTTAACATTTTTATTGAATAACACTTACATTGTAGCTTTCTTATCACTAATAGAATAAACATAACAAGATTTTGGGGGACTTCAGAACAGTAATTAATACTTGAGTTTCAGAGTACAAAGTCACCTTAGTAGGCATCAAATCCAAACCACCCAGTTTATGGATGAAAAATACAAAGCTAAGATTGGGGAATTGAATTGCTCTAGGTTAGACGGTTTGCAAACTATGGCCTATGAGCCAAATTTGGCTTGTCACTTGTTTTTGCAAATAAAGTTGTATTGGAATACAACAAAGCTCATTTGTTTACGTATTATCTGTGGCTGCTTTCAAAGTACAACAGAGTAGATTAGTTGCAACAGAAACTATATGTCCTTTAAAGCCTAAAATATTCACTCTCTGTCCCTTTACAGAAAATGTTTGTTAGGTCATATCAAAAACTAGGGCTTGAGGAGGACTTTGAGTTGATGTGTCTCTTACTGGCCCCAGCATGGTGGAGCGGAAAATCCCTGGGCTCTAGAATCAGACAAGGTTTTGAACCTTGTCTTTGTCATCCACAAGGTGTGTGGCCTTGAACATGATCCCTTTGAGTCTCATTTCCTATTGAGTAAAATTGAGATGAACACGGTCTGCAATTTTGTTATGTGGTTTATAAAAATTTGATAATGTCTCTGATGTGTACTCAAAATAGATTATATTAAAATACAGTGCCCTTTCAACTGAATAACTGTGGCTTTTACTCATTTACTCAATAAATATTTAGCAAAAGACCATTGAAGGAACCTTAATAGGGACTGAGGGTACAAGAAAAGTAATGACAGACATGGCCTCTAAATTTCATTTCAGCCGAGTAGAGAGTAGGTATGAGAGGGATCTAACCCAGACCTTACTCAGACATGGTTTACTGAAGGAGAGGACATTTAATTCAAGACCTTAAGCAAGCACAGGGATTAACAAGTAGAAGAGGATGAAAGTCAGGCAAGGGATGTTTCAGGCAAAGGAAAGAACAAGAGTAAAAGTTCTAAGATTAGTAAGTCATTGTACACTGAAAGAACTAAAGAAAAGTCAGTCAAGTTTGAGTGGGAGTTCAATGCTGGGAGAAAGAGGAGAGAGATATGTCTAGGAAGGTGAACATGATGCAGATTCTAAAACGCCAATGGAGCAGCTAGTGTTAGCTGCTTACCCAACAGTCACAACCCCCTTTCTCAACTACAGAATCATGATTTTGTACACCTGGCAAAATGCCCACCTTAGGGAAGGCAGCAGATACATCAGTGATTGGTCTGAAGTGAGCTAGTGATTGGGATCTGGCCAATGGAAGAATTTTGAGGTCTTTAAGAAAAGAGTTTTCCAATCCAAAAATAGGAGATTCAGGTACGGTGGCTCATGACTATAATCCCAGCACTTTGGGAGGCCGAGGCAGGCGGATCACCTAAGGTCAAGAGTTCAAGACTAGCCTGGCCAACATGGGGAAACCCCATCTCTACAAAAATTAGCCCCCCTGATGGCAGGTGCCTATAATCCCAGCTACTCAGGGGATTGAGGAGGGTGAATCGCTTGAACCCGGGAGGCGGAGGTTGCAGTGAGCCGAGATCGCACCACTGCACTCCAGCCTGGGCAATAGAGCGAGACTCTGTCTCAAAAACAAAAAACAAAAACAAAAACAAAACCCAGCAACAGCAAGCAAAAATAAAAATAGGAGAAAGCCCTTTTCCTCCCTTGTCTCTCTGCTTTGGCTGCAGTCAAGTGAGACTGTGATACTTGGAGCTGTTGCAACCTTTTGCCCTCATAATGAAAGTGAACAGGCTGAAGATGGAGGGAAGAAATGCATACAGATAGAATTCCAGGGATGATTTGTTGAATTCCATGTTGTCATTCCAGGACTAACTCTGGCTGTACACACCAGTGAACTTCCTGTTACAGAAAGTAGGGCAAGATCAAAAAGGGCTCAAGTGCCAGGGTCAAGTAACATCCAAGAGGAAAAGAAAATGTAACAAAAGCTTTAGTCTCTAATATCATCTCTCCTGCCCATGACAGAGTACTAAATGGATTAGAAGATTAAATGGACTAGATGATGATTAATGGATTAACTGCAAATAACTGAGCTCCAAGTGACCCTTTGTGAGAAATAGCTAGCCTTCAGTGGAGGCCTCAATTTCCTCATCTGTAAAACAGAGGTGATAACAGAACCATCTAAAGGGCTTGCTGTAAGGATGGAATAGTATATAGATTTGGAGCAACAGCACGGAGCCTAGTAACTAGTAAGTGTTCACAATGGTAGGTGAAGATTATTATTCTTCTTTCATCATTTTCTGTAAACTCACATGTCTCGAATGATTTTGACATTCTTAAAGAGTACCCCATGCTGGCATGAATCAGAAATTGCATGGACATTGCATAGGGGATTGAACGAGATATTCTTCAAAGCAGCTTTTTTTTTTTTTCAACCAAACCGCATGTGGTAATTATTAGCATGTTGAGAAATTAATTTACTGTCAAGTAGTAAAGAAGAGAATGGGTCAGAATAGGCAATATTGGACTGCATCCCATGTGGTAAGGATAAAAATTGTTTTATGAAAGTTTTTTTTATATATATTTATATGTGTGTGTTAGCTTGTAATTGTAAAATGTATTTCTGATTGTGGAATGAGTTAAAAAATTTGTTTTGACAAAGAATGCTGTAAGGTTTCTTACACCTCCAGCTTCTGTGGTTGTTCTCAGATCATGCAGCTCATTTCAGCATTCGTGTTGCATAACACTGCTACCTGCTGACTCACGGTCAGCAGGCAGTGGCCTGGTTGACTGGGGTTTTCACCACTGCTCTGTGTTTTCTTTAGCAGCCCTGTTTCATTATTATAGAGAACTGAGGAAGGTGAGTATCTTCCATAAAGGGAACTCATTACCCATTAAATTAAAATGGAAACTAAACTGGTATCTTGAGAGGTCTCAGGTGGGCTTTTCAGCCCAGTCCACAGGACAGTGGAATCATAGCCTAGAAGGTAAATGGCCCACATCCTACGAGCAGAGTTACTTTGTAGGTTTTGCAGTTGTGGGATGCATTTCTCCATAGGCATAATGAGCCCCTCTCATTTCCTCTTTTAATTGCAGCCTGTACTATTGACATTGGGGACTGTGAACTGGGAATGTGGGCAGCAGGTTTTTAGTGGAAAAAAACCCCAACTTTTATTTGACCTTTTCTTTTTTCTGGTCACTTAAGAAGAAAAAGAAAACTGAGAAAAATATGTAAAATGCATATATATATATATATATATATATATAGATACATGGAGATATTTATGTAGCACCTGCTCTATTTTCAACACCGTCCCATTGCCTACAATAGATGATTGCCTAAGTGCTATAAGTGGTGCTGCGGAGGAAGACAGGATTAGAATCAGACACTTTGTTTTCGAGTTCCTACTCTGTTCACTGCTTGTGTGAACTTGGACAAATCACTGACTTATTCTGAGGTTTGGTTAGTAACAAAAGCTGCATTTTAGGGATTACCTGCCAGTGTCAGGCGCATTGCAGATGACAATTCTAAACCTGAAAGCAACCGTGAGAGGTAGTTGAACATGTTAAGTGACAGTTTAGGCCTATGTGGCTAGTCAGAACCAGAATCTAGAGTTGAATGTAAATCTCCTTTGTTCTAACGCCCACAGTTGTTCCATTATATTTCTCTGTTTACCTTAAAATGGAGATTAAGATAAAAATGCGTGTCAACTCCCGAGGTTGTCTTAAGGTTAAAACTAGCTAAAGTAAATGCAAAATTTTGATCACTGTTACTGTGATTATGGCCATTATTATTTTTAGGAGCACAAATATGCTTGTTTTTACAGCAACTCTTATTACATGCATACTTTTATTAATGTTTATTTATGTGCTGTTTCCTGCCCTAGACTGTAAGAGTTTTGAGATGAGGGATCCTGACTTATTTGATTGTGTATTGTTAGTACCTTACACAATGTTTGGCATATGGGTAAGTGCTCAATATTTGGTCTACTGCAATGAAAATATGTATCATTTCCACTCTTCAGAACACTTCTATATTTAGAGCCATATCTGTGTTTTCAGAATTCATCTTTCAAATTGCAAAAAGTTAAAAAGGGGTTGGGAAAATAAGTATCAACATATTGATAGAGACTATAGATAAATTATCTTTTTTCTTTTTCTTAGATTTTCTAATTTTGTTTCATGATTATCTTTTAAAATATTTTCTAATTTTCCTTAATATACATATTTTATTTATGTAATTAATATTTTTGGTTGTTTTAAAACAAATTCACTAGAAGGAGTAACATATTGATCCACTGAAAATGAGATACATTAAAACCATTATTTTATCAGATAAGTAACAGTAAAACCATTATTTTATCAGACATTTGAAAGGGATAGAAGAGAAGGCTTGCAACTTGTGTCTGGGTTGGGATAAGGGAGGGAAATTTCCTAGACTGCCAGGCTTCTGTATGAATCATAGAATTTCATTTGTAGGGGGTAGTTGAAGTTAACTCATGATACGACCTCAAGATATTCTTTTCACAGTCCCTGATGGATAGCTGTATATCTTCTAAGTTAGTATTCCCAGGGATAAAAATACCAGCTACCATGCAGAAAATCTTATTCATTGTTAGTAAGGAAAGATTGTGACAATGCTCCACAAGTAGAGTTAAACATCGCCTCTCTGAAGTCTTGACTATTGGCCCCACTTAGGCCCTTGAGTGACAAAAAATATACAGAATATTATTTCCACTTTCCTGGGCCTTAGCTACACTCCACTGAAAACACCCTGTCTGTTAACCATTCCAGATGTGCTGGCTCATAGCCCTCTCAGCATTTTGGTTGCCGATTTCCACACAGAGACTTTATGGGGATGATGAAAGGGTAGGCTTTGGAGGCACACAGATCCAAGTTCTAACATGTACTGCATTCCCTATGGGCTGTGTTAAAGCAATAGTAAAAAGTACAATAATAATAAAAGATAAAGATGATGGTAATGATAACAACTGACATTTTTGGGTGCTTCCTATGAACTAGTTACTGATCAGTGGGCTTAAAAATATGTTATTTTTAATTGACAAATAATAATTGAGGTAGCCATACTCCCATGTACACTGTAGCATTATTCACATAGGCAAGATAGGGAAGCAACGTAAGTGTCCATCAAGCGATCAACTGATAAAGAAAATGTGATATAAAAACACAATGAAACACTATACAGCCTTCAAAAAGAAGGAAATCTTATGACTTGTGACAACATGGGTGAACCTAGGGGACATTATGCTAAGTGAAATAAGCAATGGGCTTTAAATGCAAAATCTCGTTTAATTCTCAAACTCTGAAAATATGGGGATAGCAGTAGTAACCCATATGAAGTTGGGATGTGGTTTAAGTAATATAATGTGTATGAAGTGCTTAGACTATGAGTACTAGAATATAATGAACATTTCATAAATATATAATAATAACAGTAATAACAACTTCATAAATATATAATAACAATAATAATAACCATGGCACCCACAACAGGCCATTATACCCTAAATGGGGTCACTTCTGCAGAGTACAGGGGGTGGCAGCTCTCCTATCTGTACAGCGTAGTAGTATTCATTGGTGGGAATGGGAATGGAGATCACTGACAGTAAGTAGGACAGAGGGGAGATAAAAGGGCAGAGTTATGGTTCCAGATCAAGTTGATCTGTATAGCCATTTTGTTTGGAGCCAAGGATCTGAAATGGAATATTTCGATTAGTGACTACATTTTAAATTATTTTTTTTTTCAGAATCATATTCTGGGTGATGGTGTATGTGTAGGAGGGTCCTCAAAATGTCTTCTGGTAGTATAATTAAGGGATTAAGAGCATAAACTCTGTGGAATACTATACAGCCATAAAAAGAATAAAATCATTTTGTAGCATCATGGATGGAACGGGAGGCCATTATCCCAAGTGAAATAACTCAGAAACAGAAAATCAAATGCCACATGTTCCCACTTAGAAGTGAGAGGTGAACAGTGGGTACACATGGGCCTACAGAGGGAAATAGTAGACACTGGGAACTCCAAAAGGGGGAAGGTTGGGAAAAAAGAATATACAGAATATTATTTCTGTACATTATAGTATTTTGGTATACTATAATATTATTATTTCTGTATACTGAGCTTGGGTACAATGTTCTCTGTTCAGATGATGGGTACCGTAGAAGACCAAACCTCACCATTATGCAAAATAGCCATATAGCAAACATGCACATGGAACTCATGCATCTTGTAAACAGTGAAAAGGAGTATAAGCTCCAGAGTCAGATTACCTCTGTTCAAAACCTGCCTCCAGAGTGTACCACCAGTTCGTCCATCTGGCCAGCTTTCTTAACCTCTCTGTGCCTTAGTTTCCTTATCTATAAAATGGTGATAATAATCCTATGGGCCTTACTCAGTTATTTTGAAGCTTTAATGAGTATTAATAGGTATAAAAATTCCAGAACACAGCATGAAAAATGTTGGCTATTTTTACTTTCCTGTGGAATAAGGAAGAGACAAGATCAGAATTATTCTTCCTTCCTGGACCAGCTAGCTCTTTGAAGGAAGCCTCAGCATAACACACACACACAAACACACACACACACACACACACACACACACACACCCTCCAGTCTCTAAGCTCTAGAACAGAGACTTCCTTTGAAGGTGTCATGTCCAAGCTATCCTTGGCCTTGCTGCACTGCAGGACCATTCATTATTAAATCACCTCTCACTGCAGGAAATCAGAATGTGGCAATATTGAAATGCCTGTGTGAGAAAGAACATAAAGTGGAGGTGCGAGGCAGAGCCCTAGTGAAAATCCACAGACTGGTGCATAAGCAGAATACAGCCCTTTCGTCTATCTTATTAAGAAATGTTTCACAGACAGCCTGGATTAGATTAGTGGAAATGTTAATTTATCTTCTAACGCTATAGTCTGATTCTCTGTGTGTGTGAAAGATACATTTTGCTTAAATCTATTTTTGAATAAATCCTCACAATATTGTTCAAGGTAATTGATGGTGAAGGTATAGGACATTTCTCAGTAATACACAAACAAAACCAAACTCAAATCATGTAAATTGCTTCATTCGTAGGGATAAAACTAAATTGCTTGGCAAGGCAGGGAGTCAGAGAAAACAGAAAAGATCCAGAGGGAGCAGTGGAGGAATGATGACTGCGTTTTTCTTATTATTTCTGCATCTGTCAAAATGGAATGTGCCCCTTCCTATTTTATATTCTTAAGTCTATATACAAGGCAATCAATGGTGTTATAAATAAGTCTGTTTTTGTTATGGGTATGAGACTGCTCAGGAAATGGAATAGAAAATTACTTTCTAGTCTGGCCTCAAAATCAATTTTTTCCAAATTATTTTTCTTACAACACTTCTATTTGTCTCTTGGAATTTTTTTTCATTTGCCATCACCCCTCCCTCTGTTAAGGTGCTCCGCCTTGTCCTTTTGTACTTGTGATCTGTATTATAAAATCAAGCCTGTAATTATGCATTGTTATTTTTCTCATCTAGACTGTAAGATTCTGGAAGGCAGGTCCGTTTCTTACACTTCTCTCTGCCCTGTGGAATGTAGTATAATGTCAGCAACCTGACAGTCATGTAGGAAAATTAGGATCTCACATTTTGCAAAACGCTATCACACAGCAACGCTGCACTGAGGGCCTATTATGTGTCTGACAGTGAGCTAATTGCTTCCTGTCATTCATTCTTCACCCATAGTGATTGCCCCAGTTGTCATGCTGGGAGGTTCCTTTTACTCTCCTCATCCCAACCCAAATATCCTTGAGCCAAAGCTGACCCGTTTAGGGAAAGAGAGTGCCTTAATCCATTTGGAATGCTATAGACTGGGTGGCTTACAAACAACAGAGATTTTCTCCTCACAGTCTTGAAGTCTGGAAGTCCAAGATCAAGGTGCAAGCAGATTTGGTTTATCTGATGAGGGCCTGATTCCTGGTTTATAGACAACTGTCTTTTTTCTGTGTCTTCACACGGTAGAAGGAGCAAAGGCGCTCTCTGGGACCTCTTTTATCAGGGCACTAATGCTGTTGATGAGGACTCTACCCTCAAGACCCAGTCACCTCCCAAAGGCTCCATGTCCAAATGCCATTACACTGGGGATTCGATTTCAGCAGATGAATTTGGGGTGGGCACATAAACACTCAGTCTACTGCATACAGTAATCAAAGCTGAGCCAGTCAGATGCTTGATGCTTCCTTGTAGAAATGTGGAGCTGGAGTGGAACGAACACATGTTCTGTGATATTGCCCTAGAAAGAAAGTTTCACAGGCTTCACCAGTCTAAGTTCTCTCTCCAACCTGGACAGGAGATTGCCTCAGATGATGTGAGTTGCTTCTATTTTCCAATAGCCTCAACTCCAGTTTTGGGGAATAAGGTGTTAAATGATTTGCCTCCAATCCCCTGGCTAATGAGTAGAAGAGGTCTAATAGATCCCAAAGCTCTTAATCTTTACTATCACACACAGGGAACTTCTTATTTCAATCTCACTGTAGTCTTATATAGTAGAAATCCTACTCCTCTTCACTTCGCATTGTAAGATACAGAAGCCAAGAGAGTTCACTGAGTTTAACATCACTAGTGGTAGGTGATGGAACTGGTCTTGAACTAACTTCTAGCTTCTCACAGAGTCGGCTTCGGAAGGGTTTTATTGAATCTCCACTATGTTCCAGGCTCTTTCAAAAGAATTTTTACAAACGAATTCAGAATTGCTTCCTACAAAAACTATTTGTTCTGTGGAGATCAATGCCATACTCAAACCCTTCCAAGGGAAGCTGAACCATCGTCTTCCCCCACCCTGCTTTCTTGGTGGTCAGATCGAGGTAGCTAGGGCTCAGCAATGTGACTTTGAATAGAAAAGTTAACTGGGTCAATGTGGTTCCTGCCACCAGGAAGTTGAAACTGGAAGCTAGAAACAGGAGCTGAGATGTATGGGTGATGTATGGGTGAGGATATGGAGGAGGGGCAGTGAGGTCATGTTAGTCCTATTCAGGCTTAGGTCATAAGGGAAGAGAAACCAGAGGTAGGCACATGAAGCCTTATGTCTGAGAGAGGAGAATGGAATTCTTGTGCAGAAAGAAGCAGAGAAAGAGAGGCATGGAGATACACACAGACATAGTCACACACACATACACATACAGCCTGTCTAAAGCAGTCAACAGCCAGCTTAGCAAGGGTATGATAAACTAGAACAGAGCTCCTAAATGGGAGGACTGGTACCTGAGCAGGACCTCAGTACCGGTGCCACCTCACATTACTCCAGCTGTTATGTAGGAAAATCTGAAAGTCAATGAAGACCCCAGTGGAAACATAGAGGGGTTGGGGCTAAGAACCTGAGGTGGGATGGAATTTATTTATCAACAAGTTTGAGAGTTTTTCAATATTTAACAACTTGTACATTTTTACTGGCAGAATATCAGGTCCATAAACAACTTCCCCTCCCTGCCTACTAATTCACAGTGTGGCCCTGGAGAGAGAGTGGACAAAAGTAGCTCATCTCTAGGGCTGTTTCCATCCCTGATAATGTTTTACTTCAAAGTCCCAGTGGTGTCCCATGCAAATTCTTATAGTAAATGCTGCTGCTTCCCTGCTTTTCAAGTCTGGCCACCTTACAAAGTAAAATAAATAAATAAATAACCTGAAATGATAAGAGCATATAAGCGGGATTTAATCATGGGTCTCGGGACTCCAGGATTCTTTCTGTAAAACCATAGTTATCTCAATGTGGAGCAAAGGCTGGAACAAGAGAATCAAGTGGTACCATTTGTAATAAGAATCACAATCAGTGCACTGGACTGAAGCCCTTTGTTTTACTCCTCAAGTTCTCTCTCAGAGGCCTGATTGGTTCTTAATAGTTTGTAGGGAGCTCAGCTACTGCACCTACAAATTGTGTCAGCAGGCATAATGAAATCATTTTGAATTGCATTATAAACATTTCATGTGTGCAATCTTTAGGTCTCTGGAACATTTAGAATTTGGTTCAACCTGGACCCATATGCATTTGTTTGTTTGTTTTTTGAGAATCACTATATGGCGACTATTCTAAACTCTGGAGAGACTTAGGCTCTGGAGAGACTAAACAGGCATGTACCCATCCTGGAGATGTTCACAGCCCTGGAAAAGCAGTCAAGGAGGAGGAGGAAGAACAACAAAAAAAATTGACTAAGTGTATTATCACTTAATCCATTCATGAAACACATATATACAAAATGATGTGTTTTAAGAATTTTATTTTATTTTTTAGATGAAGTCTCACTCTGTTGCCCTGGCCAGAGTGCAGTGGCATGATCTCGGCTCGTTGCAGCCTCTGCTTCCCGGGTTCAGGTGATTCTTGTGCCTGAGCCTCCTGAGTGGCTGGGATTACAGGCACGCGCCACCATGCTTGGCCAATTTTTGTGTTTGTAGTAAAGACAGGGTTTCATCATGTTGGCCAGGCTGGTCTTGAACTCCTGACTTCAAGTGATTCGCCTGCCTCCACCTCCCAAAGTGCTGGGATTACAGGCGTGAGCACCTTGCCCGGCCTGTGCTTTAAGAATTTTAGAATAGTTGCCAATTGGGAAGATGGTCTGAGGAATATAAGTAGGTGTGGAAATAAAGGGAATAATTAAATACGTACATTAATTAATTTTTAGAAAAGGAGAAAAAGAAAAATATATACTAATGAAAAACAAGCATTTCATGCAAACGTTGCAGTTTATGAGCAACAGCAGCAGAATAGCATTTAGTCTTCCAGTTGCACAAAGCTTGTAACTTTCAGGACTAAATCTGAGGGAGCTGAAGTTAGCACAGATGCCTGGACATGGAAGCAGGGAAGGAGGGCCAGGGCTGCAGCAGAAATGAATGGGAACATGGAACTTGTGTGCCTTGCTCCTACTGGCTAAGGAGATAGGTTGATCAACCCATGAGGGCAGACCAGCAGCCAGTCGATACCACACTCACATGGCATTGACACCTGTAAGTTATTTGCAATTTATTGAGCATATTCAGTATGTTCAGGCTTACTGTTACAACTCGCCCTAGAAGCAATTAGTTTATAGTGGTTTCTTTATGCGACCATGAGCTTAAAGAACTCCTTCGGTGTCAACTGATGCTGAAGTCAATTCCATACAGCATGATATCAGGGGACTCTGTTCAGATATCTCATGATGAACCAGAACTCAAAATGAATGGTAGAAAGGAATGAACATATGTTGAGTGTTTACTCCATACCATCTCATTTATTTGTTAGAGTCTAGCAAGGTATTACTGTTCTCATTTTCACACAGAAGACTTAAGACTTACAAAGATGAGTTCACTTGCCCAAACCATAAAGTTCATTAGCAATGGTTCCAGGACATGAACAGAATCATATCTAACTTCACAACTAACCTTCAACTAAACCTCACAGGAGATCTACCAGTGCCCACCTTGTACAACTTATATTGCCAGAATATTTGTTCACCAGTATTAGGATTTCTTCATTAATTTCAGTGCACCCTGGACTATAGCTATGGGGAATTTTTACATATTTTTATGAGTCAGTGCTTCCCAAACACAGCTCCCTCACTCCTGCAGCTGTGGCTTTGTTTAGGTAACGAGCCTGGCCACCATTTCCTCATCACTTATTTCTCTCCACTCATTTAAATCTTCAAAACTCAATCATTCTCTCATCTGCTTTCCTTACTACTGCCCCTGCCCCACGACCTCAAGCCTTCCTGCATCCTTTGCACCAGTTGGCAGTCCGAAGCATATATTTTTGCAACTAATTATGTCCTGCTTCAAAATATCCCCTAATTATTTACACTTGGAAGTTTCATCTGTTCAACTACATACATATGGATTCCCTGATATCCTTGTTGATTGCTCTTTAACAAATCCTAAGATAGTCTGGGATGTGGTTAAGAACATCAGCTTTCTCTACCCTGCTTCTGCTTCTCGTCTCTGTCTCAGTGAGTGGCACTCCCAAACTCTGGTTGCCAAAGTGACAGTCAGAAGTCACCCTGGAGCGCTCCCGTTTCCACATGGGCCCATATTTAATCAGTTGCCAAGCCCCATCTGTCCTACCATCCTAGTATCTTTTATCCTTACTGCTGTTACTTAGATTTAGGTTCCCATGATCACTCACTGGACTGATGCAACAGCCTTCTAACTGGTTTTCCTGTGCTAGCTTGCTCTCTCCAATGTGTGGTTCATACTGCAGACAAACTGATATGTTTTATTTTTATAAAGTGAAGATTTGATAATGCCTCTCCATCATTGGCTCCCATTGCCTTGGGATCACTGTCCTTAGAAAATCATTATCTTAAAGGATTTTCAGTGATGAAGATCATGAAGACCAGAAGGGAAGAGGCAGGAAACTTGCTGCCCAGGCTCCTAGGTCAAATGAGAATAGGCTAAGAAGACCTGCAGGTAACTGATTTTCAACCCAGCTAGCACGTAGGAAGACATCAGATACTGAAGGCACAAGTTGCTTTCAGATGCAGTGGATACATTTGGTAGGAGCTTCTGGGGTCCTCCCCTGGGGAAGCGAATGCAAGAGAAAAAGCATAAGAAGACAAGGGTCTCCCTCAGACACCCTCACCTGGGCTGGCTTCATGCTTTGCACTTGCTGTCCTTTCTGCCTTGGATTCCTTTTCCTCAACTAATTGCAGTATTGCATTCTCATTTCCTTATGAGAGACTATTTCTGATCATCTTATGTGACATAACCAACCTCTGCAAAATGAAACTCCCCATGCTTTTTGCCCTGCTTTGCTTTCTTGCCCTACATTTATTCACCGTTTGTCATTCCATATATTTACTTGTCATGTCCCTTATTCTAGAATGGTTTGGAAGCTCCTACTCTGTGCTTTCAAATTTATCCTGTATTGTAAATGCTTGTTAATTTTCTGTCCCTCCCCATCACTCTAGATTGTGAGTTCTTAAAGGAGGAACTTTACTTCTATGAAGGATATAGTTCACTGCTATATCCTTGGGAGTAGCTGTCATTACAATTGGCCCTAAAACAACACAGGAGTTAGGAGTGCTGATGCTCCCCGCAGTTGAAAATTTGTGTATAACTTTTGACTGTCTCCAAACTTAACTACTACTAGCGTCCTGTTGACTGGAAGCCTCACCACTAACATAAAGTTGATTAACACACATTTTGTATGTTATATGTATTCTATACTGCATTCTTACAATAGAGTAAGCCGAGATCGTGCCATTGCAATCCAGCCTGGGTGACAGAGCTGGACTCTGCCTCAAACAACAAAACAAAACGAAAGACATTGAGCACTGTCTTGACAGCAATGGGAAGCCAGTGAGAGCTGCAGAGATGAGTAGGCTGCCAACAGGAAAAGATAGGGGAAAACAGTGGGGCAGTGAGGCAGTGCATTCCTGGGAGAACAGCCCAGGAATCGCCCCAAGGCCAGAGAGTGTTGGTGGATTACCATGACTGTGGGTTAGTAAACAAACATGAAACTGGACCCCTAGCTCAGGCACGCCATTCGGTATGGCTTCTGTCCTTTCCCTAGCCCTCTCCTTGCATGCATTGATCTGAAAAGTGGGATTCTGCTGAGATAACCAAATTTATGTGACAGTTGTCAGCTTCACTTATGTTTTAGGGATAGAGAAGAGGGAGTGAGAGAGGGAAGCAGCAGGGTATTCCCAAGGTGATGTTTTGTGTGGCACCTTCCCATCCACAACTAACTCCACCCCTACTCTTGAGTCTGTTGTTCCTTCTGCTGCCCCACTGATAAAGACGGGTAAGTCAGGCCAGTTTGATGAAGGAGGCAAGGCTGGTTTAGAAATGACCCTTTGAAGAGCTGGGAAATGCCTTTGCTGTGCAGTAGGTGGCGCTCTTGCCTCTGTCTCAGAACTTTCCGAGGTTGACAAACCCTTTGACAAATTTGTTTCTTCTCTGCTCTGGGGACCTCAGTCTCGGAAATGATGAATCGTAACCTGTGCAGGGAGGAAGAAGGGGAAAGATGACTAACAGGTGTTGAGATGCTTGTATGTACCAGGCACGTGCAAGGCACATCGGTATACAAAATCTTCTTCAGTCCACACAACTCTGCAGTCCCCCTCCACCTCCAACCCTGCCCTTCTCCCTCCCTCTTTTCCTAGTCCCTCCTCCTGCCGTCTTGATTTTCCTCATTATCATTGAAACCATCATCGATTGAGGACTTACTATGCGCCTGGCACCAGCCCGAGCCCTCTCATACACGATTTCATTTCATCTTTCCATCAAGCTTCTTTGTTGGGTTCTATCGTTGTCCTCCTTTTGCAAATGAGGAAATTGAGCCTTGGAGGGATCATGCAATTTTTCAAGAGTAATAAATGGTAGAGTAAAAACTTGAGACTAGCTCAGTCTTCCTCAACCATAAAGTACTGCACTTTTTCGGTTACATTGTGTTGTTTGATTTTTAAGGTTCATAGTTACAAACATAATCCCTCCTCCTCCATATTCAGCTAAGAACTTCTGACCTTTTTTCCACACCACAGTCTGAGCACTGAGACACAGGATGTCAAAATGACCCCTCCCTACAGCATCACGAGTGTTCACATCTGGATTCTTGAGACTGAGGAGATGGTGCCTCCGCTTTTACCCCTGCTTCCCCTGCTCCACTCATTCCCAGTATTAGTGTGCACATCTATGTCTTTTGGTAGCTTGTACGCTCATCTGTTATCCATTTATTCATTCAGCCCTTCATTCGTTAATCACATCAGCTAACATTTAATGAACATATGCTATGTGCCAAGCACTGTTCTAGAGAGGCACAGTTTAATAAAATAGAATCCCTGATCTCGAGGAGCTCACAGTCCAGTGGAAGAGACAGACCATTCAATCTGCCACTTATCACAATGTGATATGGCCCTTGGCGAGGTGTAGTGGCTCACACCTGTAATCCCAGCACTTTGGGAAGCTGAGGTGGGCGGATTGCTTGAGCCCAGGAGTCTGAGACTAGCCTGGGCAACATGGCAAAATACCATCTCTGCAAAAAGTACAAAAATTAGCTGGGGATGATGGCATGCTCTTATAGTTTCAGCTACTTGGGAGGCTGAGGTGGGAGGATCGCTTGAGCCCAGGAGGTTGAGGCTACAGTGAATCCTGATTGCACCACTGCACTCCAGCCTGGGGGACAGCAGGTGACACCCTGTCTCAAAAACAAAAAGCAAAGAACACAGTACATAATACTAAGTATATGTACAATTACAGTACATAATACTAAGTATATGTACAATTACAGTACATAGTACTAAGTACTTGTACACTAAAAGTACATGTACTAAGGGGTACAATGAAACTATATTAAATGATTGAGTGAATAAACCCAGCCTGGGAGTCAGGTAAAGCTTTCTGGAGGAAAGTAAGCCACATCTGAGAGCAGAGAAGGAAGGGAGGAGAATTAGCCAGGTGAAAGGGGTGGGAAAGGGGTGGGACTAAGGGTGCATTTTCTTTATGGGTGCAGCAATAGCAGGTGCCCGAAAGTTGCACAGGTTCTGGAACAGGTGCCTCGCTCATAGTGCTGTGCAGAATGGGTGGTCAGTGAAACCCAGGGATTCTGTAGGGATTCTATTTAGGCCTGTGTTGCACAACTATGGGGAATGGTTCCACTATTTCCTTTATGCACATCTCATTCACAAGAGTGTTGCTTCTCTTTGAGTCCAAATATCTCTGTCTCTCCTTTTTGATGTTGCCTGGCATTTGGTACCACCCCATCTATCCCTTCCTTTCTTGGATCTTTCCCAGCCCACACCCTTTGTTCCTACACGGTACAGACCTTCTCTGCTTTCTGCATACACTTCACTCTCCATGGCTTTCCTTTTGCAGTTATCTCCACGTAGAACATCCTTTCTCTATTCTGCGTAGCAAAGTCCTTTCAGTCCTGCAAATGCCACTGCCGCCAGGAAGTGATAACCTCTGCCCCAAATTATCTCTACCTTCTTTAAATCCTTGTACTGATTTTATAGTCATGACCAGACAGCTTATCAGTTTACTGTGAGTCTCATTCCACCTCCTTAATTCACTTGGAACAGTCACTGCATCTTATAGAAGTGAAAGCACATCCCCAAGGTCACACAGTGAATTAGGACCAGAGATGAGCTTAGAATCCAGAATCTCCACTGGCCCCAGCTTTCAGCAATTTTCTGTTACCTCCAGATATTGGTAATTACCCTTGTCACAGCCTACTCAACTTTCTCCTCACCGAATTTTGCCATCTCCCGTCTCCTTCTCACCCTTTTCCAAATCTGCACCTCTTCTCAGCTTCTTCTGGGAACACTGGAGTTTCTATCCTCATGGAGAAACAAACAGCTCAGATGCATCTGCCCTGAGTCGTGTCTCTGAGTTTCAAAGTCTCCTCTGCATGTATGCTGGAATGTGTGCCTCCAGGTGCCATTCACTTTGCCAGGGTGTTTTGGGAATGTAGCTAATGTTCAAACACAAAAGCAGCAGAGACACACACATGCTCGTGCACACACGCACTCTAGTAACTGAAAATGCTTCACCACCCTTTTATCCTTTTTGGCATTTTTAGCTACCTGTATTGAGAGTAAATTGAAGACTAAATCACCAGATCTAAATCTATCTGGTGCAAATAGAATTTTCATTAGGAATAGTTAGAACAGTTGATGGCCTGTGTGGGCTAAGTGAGGATGGACATGGGATTTGGGGTCAGGCAGACCTGGCACCTATGAAGTCTATGAGTCCTTCCCTAGGCAGGTCATTGAATTTTGTAACTTTAGTTTCCTCACTTGTAGATTGGAGCCAGAAAAGGACAACTCCATCTCAAAGAGGTTTTGCGATTGGGCTCCTGGACCCCCTTTCTCCCACCCTTGATACATATGTCAAATGAGCAGAGCGGTCATTTCTTTTACTCCTTCTCCACCGTTTAATGGCTTCTTATTGACCTCAAGGTACAGTCTAAACCTCCTATATCGTGCACGTGCATACAGCCTCATTCATTTTGTAGGCATTGATTAAGTACTCTTGCCGGGATTGTGTTAAGTAATGGAAAGACTACAAGAAAGGACTACAATCCCTTTTCTAAAGAAACTCACTCTTTCTGCCCCTTCCCTACAATACTGCCATGCCGAATTGCTGAGGATCTCAGAACTCACTATTATGTTCCAACTCCTGTATCTTTGAAGATGCTCTTCCCCCTGCCTGATTTTTTTTTCCCAGTTGTCTCCCTGGAAGACTGTACTTAATTTTCCCATCCCTACTCAGGTGGCATGTTTTCTATAAAGCCCACCCTGAATACTCCATGCAGAGTCACCCTTCTCTTTCCTCCGTCCCACCTCCATACACCCACTTACTGTTGTCCCAGCTCTCTCCCTACTACTAGCATTTATTTGCATACATGGTCTACCTCCAGAGAATAGGGACTACAATCTATTCAATCACTCAGCTCTCCTCCTTATCATCAGCCACTGAGTGCTTACCACAGACAAAACATCAGGTCAAGTTTGTGTATCTTATCTCATCTAATTGTCACAGCAATTATATAACTCTCATTAGTGTATTAATTTTACTGATGTAGAAAATGAGCCTGAGAGCAGTTAAAGACCTCGTTCAAGGTTACCTGGTAAGTGTCAGAGCCAAGACTTGAACCCATGCCATCTGGCTCCGGAGTCAGTGCCCTTACCATCCTGCATACTCTCCATTGTAATGTTTAATAGGCTTATGCTGAGTGACTGGATTGAGCATTATAAAAATTGTTCCATCATATTATAGTTGTGCATGTGTATCATCTACTCATTGCTTTTTAAACTGCTTGTAGTGAAGGACTTGGGTGTTGTTAAGCTTCCATCTTTTGTGGACAGATACTTTTGTACAATACAGTGAAAACTGAATTACTAGAAAAACAGTCATGCACTCAGATATTGTGACTATATTGAATTGCTTTTAATGTTTCTAAATATTTACTCTCAGTTTCTGTCCTTGATGCGTTGTGGACCGTCTTTGTACAGCATTGCTCTGCCAGCTTGGAATAGACATGTGTTGAAGATGGATTACAGAATGGATCCGGATTATTTGACTGAGGGTTTTTAATGAAGAAGAATGGAAAGCTGCAAACCTTATGAATTTTTACTCGTGGGTAGATCCCTGCTTGGGTTTCTGTGTGAAGGGAAGCATTTTATCCACCAGCAGGTGGTTCTGTACACAGGACTGAAGCAGGGAGCGTGGGGTGAGATGCGGCGGGGGGTTGGGGAGCTAGGCAAAATTTGCATCCTTGATGCCATTTGAAGATGTCTTCCTGCAGTTGGAGAGGAAAATTAGGCCAGGACTTAAAACAGTTAAAACTACTATTTAAAAAGAATATATTGCTCTTTCATGCTCAAATTGGCTTTTGGAAAGAAATGATGAACTGTTTGACTTATTCACGAAGGCGGTGGTATTTTTGACAAGTTCTCCACTAGAACACTGTATTTTGAAAAATCTTATTTTGAGATTTTTGTGGTTGCACTTTAACATACGAGTCATTTTCTGATGACAAATAGCAGGAACTTATGAAGAAGCAGGGTTGGGGAAATACACTGGATGTGAAAACATAAATAGCATCAGATATTGTCCTTGAAAGGGTCCATAGATGTGTAGATCAAGGTTCTCGTTTTAAAGTGAGGAAACTGAGCTCCTGGGAGGGTTAGTGTCTCGACCATGGTCATGCACCAATAATAAATGGGCCAGGATAAAAATCCTGATGCTTGGCCATGTCAGCCAAACATTTGCTGAATATTAGAGCCCCTCCAAAAAGCTCCAAGGGTGAGAATGGAGAAGAAAAAGCTTCCAGGTCTGTGAATGTTGCTGAGCTGGTCAATCATCCATCCACTGGTGTTCTCTGATGTTCAACACAATTTGCTTTTACATTCTTCATAAAATTTCCCAAGGAACTATGAGATGGTGCCCCATGATGGCTTCCTCCCAGCCCTAAGTTGTTAGTCAATTCCCATATGCATGGAGTCTCAATTATGGCCCAAATAAGTAATGTTTCTGACTTAAGTGCATAACTGAGTGCTTTTAAGGACAAGTAGAAGCTGTTGTAATTATTCACATAGAGTTTACTAAACTGTATACTATTAGAACAGCTCTTTTTCATATATTTTCTTGGTCCGTTATATTTAAAAAAATGAGTATAATCATATAGGCATAAGCAAAATATTTTGATTTTAAAAAAGAGTTATCTTATTTGCAAGATTGGAAACCACATGGGTAGGAGATGATGTGTTGAAAACTGCTGTGAACTTAGGAAAACACAAGTGCGAAATTGTTTGTAATGCCCAGGATGAGTTAGAAGCACATTGTAGTAGACAGAGAAAGGGAGTATAGGCTTTTGGGCGCTACTTAAGTTGAGTTTAAGCATAATGGTAAAGAGCACTGGTTTTGAGGTCAGGCACTCTTGGGTTTAGATTTCTCCGTTCCCACTTACTATCTGTGTGCTCTTAGCAAATTATATAATCTTTCTTAGTATGTTGTCTCATTTGTAATATAGGGCTTCTTATACCTATTTCATAGCATTCTTGTGAGGATTAATTAAAATAATGGTCTACTACAATGCTGCGTCATAGTAAGCATTTGATAAATGGTGACTGTCGCTCCACTACCACCACCACTTCTGCCACCATCATTGCTGCTACTGCTGGCACAGTCACCATCTTTATTACAATCAGTACCACCATCACCATCATAACTACCACCACTACTACAATAACCGCCATCATCGTCATTATCAACATCACCACCTTATCTTGCTAATTTACCTGAGGGTGATCTCAGCTTTCCTTTACAATCTCACTTGTCACTTCCTATCTGTTACCACCATGTTATTTATGATTGGCAGGGGCTGTTGAGGGTATGTTGGCCTTACAGTCACTTTTGGTTCCTTCCTTACTTGTGCTGTTTGGCTGTCTCAGTGCCAGCATCCATCCCCTTCTGCCTCTGTCTTTCCACCATGAGGCTTGTGGTTGAGCACCATCTGCTCTCTTAGGTTGTTTGAGTTCTTGAGCCAAGCCCAACAGTGGGAGAAGGTATATCAGCTGCTTCTGTCCAACTATCTGTTGAAATAAGTCTTTCTGCTATTGAACACAGTGCACCTATGGAAAGACTAAACTTTGGGATGCAGCCTTCCCTGCCTTTGGCATACGGTACCATCTACAAGCCCTGGTATCTGCCTCTCTCTCAAAGCCTGGCAATCCAGTTTCTGACTCAAACTGGATACCTTCTGGAAACTGATGTCCTGCACAGCCAGTCCCCTATTCCAGAGGTCTAGACCCTTCTTTATATGATATAAGTTACCACCTAGAAACCTAAGTAAATGTAAAAAATAACCCGAAATTATGGTGCCAGTGCAGTGTGTTGGTCAGGACTCTTTTTGTCATATGTGGTAAAAACTGCGTTCAGATCCACTTAAAGAAAATAAATTATACTATAAAGCTCACACAACTGAAAGAAGTCTAGGGGTTACTGGCTTTGAGCTTGGCTGCATCTAGGTGTTCATACTTTCATCACTGGAAAATCTCTCCATCTCTTGGCTAATTCTCTTCTGTGTTGCCTTCTCTGTGAGTCCTAATGGTGGCCCCTGCTCTATCAGTCTTATTCCCTATCTTCTCGGCAGCTCCAGGCGAGAGAGAAAGATTTCCCAATCATTCCCACACATGTTTTGTGACTGACATCCGTCGTGCTGATGTGAATTGCATGTCTATGCTTGAATCAGTCGCTGTGACCAAGGAGATGGAGCACAGGATGATGGAGCAGGCCTGTGGGATATGATTATTTCTGGAGTCAGAGGCAGAGGTCAGCCCCAGGCAAATCACAGGACCAGAGATGAGGAGATTGAATCCCCTATAGGAAAATTAGGGCTCATATAAGAAAAGGAAATTCTGCCTCTGAGGTTACTAAAATAACATCTATGTATTGCGTGACCTGCTTCTGGCTGGTCCCTCGTACCTAAATTTAACTCTATACTTACCCCACTGGAAAACAGTGAAAGGAATACGGTTTTATAGTTAGCAAATCTGTTTGAATCTTTGCTTTCCCAGTTTCTGGCTGAGTGATCTTGGGTAAGTTGCTTAACATCCATGATCCTTAAACTTCTCTTCTTAAAATGGGAATGATAATGCTTTTTTCCCAGCATTTGTTTTGAGGTTTAAATTGTACCATCTATGGGTCCTAGCACATAGTAGGTATTCTGTTCATGTTAGTTCTCGCTTCCTTTCTGACCCATTCTTGAGCTTGTTACACCATGTGTATACTTGGGCTACCCCAGAGAAACTATTTTCATCAATTTTGCCCTTGCTTTCTCTTTGTTATCACGTTAGTGATATCAGAAGATCCATCCATGCATTCATCTATTATAGCAAATAATAATTATAAAAAGGGCAATAATTCTGCCCTTTCTTCTGCCTGGCCTGTCTCTTCCCAAGCCTTTTGATTCTTTTCTTTAATATAGGAAAAGCTACTGATTTGATTAGGTAGGTTAGGGTTTTTCATTGCACTGATGGTCTATAGGTCTATTGGACTGAGTCACTCTTTAGAACAGCCTCTCAGCTCCACTCCTTGCCTCAGTTGCAGGCTTAGCCAAGTTCCCTTATGGTCCCATCCATCTCATTGGTAGCTGTGTGGGTAGTGGAACACAGAGTCTAATTATTTAGGTCATAGACTCACTTGCATTATCATCCCTGAGTGAGTGGTTCTAAGGCTTACTTTCCGAGGTAGGAAAGTGGTGGTGGTAGTGACGGTGGTGTTAAGGGAAGAATAACCAGAGTAGTAAGTCCTGTAGGAATGTGAGTCATGTGTCTCTGCTAGAGAGAGCCCTGAAATGAGCTTCAGGCACTTGTGCAGCCCACAATGAAATAGTACTTAAATTCACACTTGCTATTACTTGGGTGTGTATTTATGGCCTTCAGAGCTCTAAGGTAGGTCAATATGATAGGAAGGACAGTATATATATCATTCCTAATGCCTTGACCTTAATGCCATCAACCCTTACCTAGAATGCCCGACAGTAGCTATTATCATTAAGTATCTTCTGCATGTTAGGCATGTACTAAGTGCTTTACATGTATTATTTATTCATCTACCAAAGTAAACATAGATGCATCATCCATCTATCTGTATCCATCCATCCATTTATCTGTATCCATCCATCCATCCATCCATCCATCCATCCATCCATCCATTCATCTGACCTTCCAGTCCATCCATCTGGCCTTCCTATCTATTATCTATCTATCTATCTATCTATCTATCTATCTATCTATCTATCTATATTCTATCATCTATCTATTCATCAAACCATTCATCATTACTTGAATGTGTCTTCTTTGTCAAGCCCTGGTCTAGGTGGACCACAGTCTAGCAAATTTTGAACTTTTTTGCTCCTTACCCCCAAGAGACCTTCATCTTCTTCCATGCCAACTAAGCAATGAGGTCACTGCTGGCTTGAAGACTCAGCAAGTTCTCCCACTGACACTCAGGCTTGTTATGGGGATAAAATGAGATAAAAGATGTGGAAAATCTTCAGTACCCTAAGGCCCTAAGCAAACTCAAAAGGTTGTTCTTTGCTCAACTTTCAGAACTGTGAAAGGAGAGAATGGGGCAGGCACTGTGTTAGTTTCTTATTGTTTCTACAACAAATTACCACAAATTTAGTTGCTTAAAAAGACCACAACTTTATTATCTTGCAATTGGAGGTAAAAAGTACAAAATAGCTCTGACAAGACTAACATCAAGATGTTGGCAGGGCTGTGTTCCTCGGGAAGACATCTGAGAAAAATCTATTTCCTTGCATTTCTAACTTCTAGAGGCTGCCTATAGAGCTTCTGTTGTGGCCTCTTCCTCCATCTCTGAGGTCAACAATTGCATTCCTTTCACCTCTGTGTTTATTGTCACATTTTCTTTTCTGACTCATCTACTTTGTCTATTTCCTCTCTCCTTTTTAAGGCCCCTTGAGGTACATTGAGTCTACCTGGGTAATCCAGGATAATCTTCCTATTTTAAGATTCTTAATCACATCTGTAAAGTATTTTTTGCCCTATAAATTAATATATTCTCAGTTGATGCATTCACAGATTCTGAGGATTATGACGTGGGCATCTTTGGAGAGCTACTACTCTTCCTCCCACAGGCATTATCACCATCTGTGCTCCCTTGCGGAAGTTACTAAGCCCAAGTTTTCCCATTTGCAAAACGGGCCTTATAATAGCATCACAATCATAGAATTGTCATGAAGATTAAATGTGAAAACACTTATGAAATATTTAGCACAATTGGTGGGACGTAGTAAGTGCTCATTAAATTATAGATAGGATGATGATGATGATGATGAGTTCCTGTGTAGTAATCCCCTCCTTAGCTTACATGGGGATAGAGGCCAAATAGAGAGTTAAAGAATGGCTTTCCATTCTACTCGTTTTGTTCTTCTAATAAAAGTCTAGACACTGTCTTTGGGATGAACTGGCCTACTATGGTTCTTTTTTCAATTTAAAAAACTTGGACCAATTTTTCAAGAAAAAAATAATTGTTTACCATTATCAGAAACATAACTTTAAGTTCACAAAAAGATGTTTGTGTGTCAGCATGTATGGGGAATAAGAGTGTGGAGAAGGTGTGGGAAGAACTATAAAATGTCTTTGCCCAGGGCCATAATAGTTATGACATCCAGAGCATGAATCTTGTTTCATTTTCCTTCATTTTTTGCCTGCAAAGGAAATATCTGAATCTGCCAAAGCAATTTCATTTTTCATATACAAGAACTACAGTTATCCGTTCCAAATAGTGTTCAGAATAAAACTTAATTGAAAACATAATCAAACTGAGAAATTGCTTGACCAGCTGCGGTCACATTCATAAAGAGATGTCTGTTTATCCCTCAACCATGACAGGGTCTGGCACCATTGTCCCATCATTCAATGTCCCTGCTGCGAGGGAGCCCCCTCAGTCTAGCTGCACTGTATTTGCTGAAAGGTCACCTGTCAGAGAAGCGGAGAGCAAGCCCTAATTGGGAAAGCACCAAAATAGGTCCCTTTTGATTTCATTGCAGATTTTCTGCTTTTAGAGTTTGAATTGTTTGTTAGACAATCGAGGTTTCACTGCTTTCGAAGAGGGCTCGTGCTGTGTCACTGGTTATGTAAGAACTTGATTTTGGTTGGGAGACTCTGGCCCTGCTAGCCCAGACTCTTCCCTCCCATCTCCTTCTTGAAGCTGATCTATGTAAATGGGTCATAGCATTTCCCCCAGCAGAAACCCAGAACCCTGGGATAATAACATTGGGAAGGCTCATGTTAGTTGGTGGTGTTGGCAGAGGAATAATTGTGCCATTCTGTGAGATGGATAGAGACAAAAAGGAACCTAAGTCTGGAATCTTAAAGATTCTTATGGACTGCATTGTGTCCTCTCGTTCTCCCAAATTCGTATGTTGAAGTCTTAACCCTCAGTAACTCAGGAAGTGACTATATTTGCATATAGAATCTTCAAGGAGGTAATTAAGTGAAAAATGAGGTTATTAGGGTGTCCCTAATCAAATATGACTGGTGTGCTCATAAGAAGAGGAAACTGGGACACAGATGTGCAGAGGGAATGCCACGTGAAGATATAGAGAGAAGACAGCCATCTGCAAGCCAAGGAGGAAGGCCTTAGAATAAACCAAACCTGCCAACACCTTGATCTTGGACTTCCAGCTTCCAGAATTGTGAGAAAATAAATTTCTATTGCTTAAGCCACCCAGTTTGTGGTATGTTGCTATGGTAGCCCTAGCAAACTAAGGCAGGGACCTAGCATTTACATCCTGCCTCCTTGCATAACATTAAGAAAACCACTAGATTTCTCTGAGTTTCAGTTTTTCCCTTCTGAAAAACATGGTTAGTAATAGTCATTTTTCTGCAAATTACACAAGGTTGCTGGTGAGAGTGAAACTGGATCAAGTCTGTGAAAAATTCTCCTATATGCATCTATCTCACCCAGGCTAAGTGGCCACAAAATAAATGGTCTTATGACTTTTCAGCTACCCACCATCTAAACCAGGATGGTGATTCGATTTCACTTCTTGTGCCATGTTGGAATAATCTGTCATGATATTTCGGAATGTTGAGATGAGGTAGATTGCAAGAATATGTGAAAATTCAGTGGGAAGAGCACCTTGACTGAGTTGAAACAGTTGTACTCTGGATTTAGGAGAGGGAGGTAGCAAGTATGCCCTTCATTTGTCAACTGAAGTCGGAGGTCATTTACTCTACGTCTTCTATAATATCACTAAATCAGTTGAGATTTTTCTTGCTTTTTAAAAATTCTCTTTAGATAACGTTATCTCAAACACATTATAGCATTTGTCTTTTAATTTTTAAATCTTATTCTTTGTATTAGTTTCCTATGGCTACTGTAACAAATTACTATAACCTTGGTGGCTTAAAGCAATAGAAATTTATTTACTAACAATTCTGGAGGCCAGAAGTGCAATATCAGCCCCACTAGGTCAAAATCAAGGTGGTGGCAGGGCTGGTTCCTTCTGGAGGCTCTTGGAGAGGATCTGTTTTTTTTTTTTTTTTTTTTTTACTAGCTTCAGAAGGCTGCCTGCCTTCCTTGTCTCACAATGCCTTCCTTAAATCACTCTTGTTGTTACATCTCCTATTTCCTCCTTTGACATTCCTACCTTGCAGGACCTCTGTAATGACTTAGGGTTTACCTGGATAATACAGGATAATAGCTCTATCTCTGAATCCTTAATTTAATCACATCTTCAAGTCCCCTTTGCCATATATAGTAGCATTTTCAAATTTTGGTGTACCATGTGGATATTTGGGGTAGGGGGCATATTCAGCCTACCATCTAGCATCAAAAAGGAAAGTGGAAAATGTGAAGAATAGGATCTTTCCCTAATTATCTTAATTGTTAGCTTTGTGGCCTTGGGAAAGTCACTTAACCTCTCTGAGACCGTTTCCCCAAATGCCAAATGAGTGCGACATTACCCACCTCATTGGGTTGCTTTGAGAATTCGGTTACATGAAAGAATATATGGGAAGCAGTTAATATAGTTCCAAGAACACAGCAGGCTCTTAGTAAATGGTAGCTATTTTGTTTCATTTGGTCTAGTTTTGTTGTTCCAAATTTATATACACTCTCCAACTTATTTTTTTTTGCTTTTTGTTTTTCACAGAAAGAGCCATCTCAGACCCAATTCTCTCTTGCCCTTAGTTAGTCTAGCACAAAGGCTCTAAGTCCCACAGGGGCATTGGCTGGCTACCTGCAGGCATACAGGCAGGGGAATATCTTTAACTTCAAGGAGGTCAAGACTGGCTTAGCCCTTCTCCACACATCAGAGGTCAAGTTCTCTTTCCAGTAACAGAGAATGTGCTACCTTCGGCTCCAACTCTAGTTCCCAGGATAAGAAATCATAGGATATTTAACCAGCCCAAGGCCTCCTGCATCCACCCACTGTCCAGCCTGAGATCCCTTGCTGCTTGGCCTATGAAAGCATGGGCCCCATCATACCACAGCCTTCTTTCTGCTTTGTTATGAGATTGCCCTTTGTTTCTGCTTCTTTCGAAGTCTGGCAAACTACACGATGCTTCAGTCTTCTATGTAATCACTTGCCACACTCTTGCCAGCTTTATCCATGGAAGTTAGGATCTTGTCTTAAAACCCAGTTCAGGAGGGATGAGTGATTCCTCACTGATGGTGCTCCCTGACACAAGCTCAGGCCTCAGATTCGCCTGTACTTGTGTTTGGTCTTTCTGTTGGGACAAAACATTCATCCATCTATCCATTCACTATTTATTGAACCCCTATCATAGCCCCGGCTGACAGAGATGAATAACATATAGTCCTGGTTCTCATGAAACTCACACTCCAATGAACAACACAAATAAGTTAATAGAGAGCTATACAATACACTGTGAAACATAATTCAATAAATATATATAAGAAGGCCAATGGGACTTCAGAAGAGGAGGTGGTCAATTTTGAGGTGAGAAGCTAGAGGAGGCTTCACAGAGGGGATGATGCTGGGGCTGGAGTTAGAGACTGAGTAGGAGATTGGCAAGTGAACAAGGAAGGGCATTACTCCTGCCAGCTGCTTGTCAAGCCTGAAACCGGGTGTCTTCCAATTCCAGACTGGTTCCTTCCAATTCTCAACTCTCCCAGAGAGTAGCTGCTGTCTACCGGATTGAGTTCTTCTCTAAATTCAAATGTTGGAGTCCTAACCTCCAATGTGACTGTATTTGGAGAGTGTGCTTATGAGGAGATAACTAAGGTTAAAGGAGGTCCTGAAGGTAGGCCCCTAATATGATAGGGCTGGTGCTCTTATAAGAAGAGGAAGAGGCACCAGAAATCTCTTTCTTCACCATGCGAAGACACAGCAAGAAGGTGGCAGTTTACAAGCCAGGAAAAGAGTCTTCATCAGGAACTAAGTTGGCCAGCCCCTTAATCTTGGACCTCCCAGAACTGTGAGAAAATAAACTTTCATTGTTTAAGCCACCAGTGTGTGGTATTTTATTTATTATGGCAGCCCTAGCTGACCAAGCCCGTAGCTGAAGGAAATTTGTGCTTTTGGCTCCCCAGCAGACACATTGTAGGTGAAGAACAGATATTTACTGAATGAAAACAGACCGAGCGCCTTAAATACATCTTCCCACTTCATCATGACACTATAAAAAAAGGAATTTTTATTCCCATTTTAAAGATGAACAAATTGAGACTCAGATGGAGCCAATGAGTTGCCTGAAGTCATTTAGGAGAGCTGGAATTTAAACTCAGATCTGTTGGGTGCAAAGTTTGAGCATTTGCTCTCTAGGTAAGGATTATCTCTAAAAGGAGGAAAGCCCCATTTGCCTATCCTTTGGTTCCACTCAGCCAATCCCATTGAGCCAGGCCCTGCACCTGCTCTGGGTTCATCCTAGGGACTCTAAGGATGTGTCAGCAGGGCTTTAGTCTTCAGGAATGGGCTCCGTTAACTTCTAACTTTGACCGTGTCGCCCCCACCCATTTCCCCAATCAGCCACAGAATAGTTTAACAGGGCTCTATCCTTCTGCTGTGTGCATTTATGGGCGCACCCTATACATCTCCAGAATTGAAACACACACTGAGCAGAGTAACTCACCCTACCTGAGCCTGCTGCCTAGGAACTGAACTGGCCCATGTGATGAATGGCTGGTCTCTTTTGGATACAATGTTATTCCGCAGGAAGCGTGAATAACTGACACGGTAATCTTCTGAGATGTTATAAATGAAACCAGTTTGTTCTTTCTGTCTCTGCCTTAAGGAAGTTGTAAGAGTATCTTTAGAGAAGTGTGCCTGATTTCATTATCAGTACACATGTATTGAGCACCAGCTGTGTGCCATGATAGGCTCTGGGGGTTCAGGGAAGACTGAGATGCAGTCTCTGCCAAGAGTGAGCTGCTGTCTAAATACCTACGTGCACCCCTGTGTGTAGCTCGAGCTACACAGCTGAAGGGAAGGTCCTTGACCTTTGAAGCCTCACTGCACTGATCTGAAACTGGGATCAAAGGACTCATTTATTTTGTTGTTACTAAACAGCCTCTGGGAATATACCTAGCACTGTGCCTGGCACATGGGAGAAGCCCATGTGTCTGTGCATCCTAGAAAGGTGTAAAAGCCAGCAGCGTGGGCAATCAGCGTGCAGGGGTGGCTCTTCTTTAGAGAAACTGGAGCAGTAGCTCAGTCCTGAAAAAAGCACTTAATAAAACATTCACTGCTCATCACAACTTGACCCTTGTCTGCCAAGGTAGATCGGCCTGTGCTGAGACCAAGCTGGATAGAGAATAATTCAACCACTTCTAGGTCAGGAGGTTTTGTGAACTCTCTTGGTGAAAGTATGCGTTGATTGATTTTTTATTAGTAAAAGTCATTTCTGGCTATGTAGGCTGTGGGAAGAGATCTAAATCACTTAATATAAGATTATTGCCTCGTTTTCAAATATATAGGATTAGGAGACAGAAAAAAAGATGTGACTAAAAACATGCTTTGGAGTCAGTTTTTAAATTCCAGATGTGTCCTTCGCTAGCTGTGTGACCCTGGGGCTAGACCTCCCCTTCTCTGAGCCTCTTTTTCATGATCAATCACCAATAAATGAACAAAAAACGATTATAATATCCACTTAAAGATTATAATATCCATTTATAGTTGTCATAAGGAAAGCATTGACATTTTCTATGTAAAGTGCATACAACATGTAACCAGCTCTTAATCAGTAATAGTAATTATTACTAGGAAGAAAAAGATGAAACAAGAACCAGAATGAATAAAAGAAATGTTAAGGAGCCGGGTGCAATGACTTACACCTGTAATCCCAGCACCTTGGGAGGCCAAGGTGGGCAGATTGCTTGAGGCCAGGAGTTCAAGACCAGCCTGGTCAACATGGTGAAACCACGTCTCTACTAAAACTACAAAAATTCGCTGGGCATGGTGGCACATGCTAATCCTAGCTACTTGGGAGGCTGAGGCAGGAAAATCACTTGGACCTGGGAGGTGGAGTTTGCAGTGAGCCAAGATCGAATCAGTGTACTACAGCCTGGTGACAGAGAAAGACTCTGTCAAAAAAAAAAAAAAAAAAAAAAAAAAAAAAAAAAAA
>NC_045440.1:135353918-135391515 GCF_002776525.5 Piliocolobus tephrosceles | reverse complement strand
ACCCAAGATGGCCAAATAGGAACAGCTCCAGCCTCCAGCTCCCAGCGTGAGTGACACAGAAGATGGGTGATTTCTGCATTTTCAACTGAGGTACCAGGTTCATCTCACTGGGCATGTCGGGCAGTCGGTGCTGGTCAGTGGGTGCAGCCTGACCAGCAAGAGCTGAAGCAGGGCGAAGCATTGCCTCACCAGAGAAATGCAAGGGGGAAGGGAATTCCTTTTCCTAGCTGAGGGAAACTGAGACATACAACACCTGGAAAATCGGGTAACTCCCACCCTAATACTGCGCTTTACCAAGGGTCTTAGCAAATGGCACACCAGGAGATTCTATCCCACACCTGGCCAGAGGGTCCCACAGCCATGGAGCCTCCCTCATTGCTAGCACAGCAGTCTGAGATCTAACTGCAAGGCAGCAGCGAGGCTGGGGGAGGGGCGCCCGCCATTGCTGAGGCTTAGGTAGGTAAAGAAAGCAGCCAGGAAGGTAAACAAAGCTGCTGTCGAATTGAGTGGAGCCCACTGCAGCTCAAGGAGGCCGGCCTGCCTCTGTAGACTCCTCCACTGGGGACAGGGCATAGCTAAACAAAAAGCAGCAGAAACCTCCACAAAGGTAAATGCCCCTGTCTGACAGCTTTGAAGAGAGCAGTGGTTCTCCCAGCAAGCAGGTTGAGATCTGAGAATGGACAGACTGCCTGCTCAAGTGGGTCCCTGATCCCTGAGTAGCCCAACTGGGAGACATTCCCCACTAGGGGCAGACTGACACCTCACACCTCACATGGCGGGGTACACCTCTGAGACGAAGCTTGTAGGGCAAGAATCAGATAGCAACACTCGCTGTTCAGCAATATTCTATCTTCTGCAGCCTCCACTGCTGATACCTAGGCAAACAGGGTCTGGAGTGGACCTCAAGCAAACTCCAACAGACCTGCAGCTGAGGGTCCTGATTGTTAGAAGGAAAACTAACAAACAGAAAGGACACCCACACCAAAACCCCATCAGTACGTCACCATCATGAAAGACCAAAGCCAGACAAAACCACAAAGATGGGAAAAAGCAGTGCAGAAAAGCTGGAAATTCAAAAAATCAGAGCACATCTCCCCTTCCAAAGGAACACAGCTCATTGCCAGCAATGGAACAAAGCTGGACGGAGAATGACTTTGACGAACTGAGAGAAGAAAGCTTCAGTCGATCAAAATTCTCAGAGCTAAAGGAGGAACTACGTACCCAGCGCAAAGAAATTAAAATCCTTGAAAAAAGAATGGATGAATGGATAACTAGAATAATCAATGCAGAGAAGGCCATAAAAGAAATGATAGAGATGAAAACCATGACACACGAACTACGTGACAAATGCACAAGCTTCAGTAACCGACTCAATCAACTGGAAGAAAGAGTATCAGTGACTGAAGATCAAATGAATGAAATGAAGTGAGAAGAGAAGTGTAGAGAAAAAAGAGTAAAAAGAAATGAACAAAGCCTCTAAGACATATGGGATTATGTGAAAAGACCAAATCTTCATCTCATTGGTGTGCCTGAAAGTGGCTGAGAAAATGGAACCAAGTTGGAAAACACTCTGCGGGATATCATCCAGGATAACTTCCCGAACCTAGTAAGGCAGGCCAACATTCAAATTCAGGAAATACAGAGAATGCCACAAACATAGTCCTTGAGAAGAGCAACTCAAATTGTCAGATTCACTAATGGTGAAATGAAGGAAAAAATGTTAAGGGCAACCAGAGAGAAAGATTGGGTTACCCACAAAGCGAAACCCTTCAGACTAACAGCAGATCTCTTGGCAGAAACTCTCCAAGCCAGAAGAGAGTGGGGACCAATATTCAACATTCTTAAAGAAAGAATTTTCAACCCAGAATTTCATATGCAGCCAGATAAAGTTTCATAAGTGAAGGAGAAATAAAATCCTTTACAGACAAGCAAATGCTTAGAGATTTTGTCACCACCAGGTCTGCCCTACAAGAGATCCTGAAAGAAGCACTAAACATGGAAAGGAACAACCGGAGCCAGCCATTGCAAAAACATGCCAAAATGTAAAGACCATCGATGTTAGGAAGAAACTGCATCAACTAACGAGCAAAATAACCAGCTAATATCATAATGACAGGATCAAGTTCACACATAACAATATTAACCTTAAATGTAAATGGACTAAATGCTCCAATTAAAAGACACAGACTGGCAAATTGGATAAAGAGTCAAGATCCATCAGTCTGCTGTATTCAGGAGACCCATCTCACATGCAGAGACACACACAGGCTCAAAATAAAGGGATAGAGGAAGATCTACTAAGCAAATGGAAAACAAAAAAAGCAGGGGTTGCAATCCTAGTGTCTGATAAAACAGACTTTAAACCATCGAAGATCAAAAGAGACAAAAGCCATTACATAATGTTAAAGGGATCAATTCATCAGGAAGAGCTAACTATCTTAAATACATATGCAACCAATACAGGAGCACCCAGATTTATAAAGCAAGTCCTTAGAGACTTACAAAGAGACTTAGACTCCCATACAATAATAATGGGAGATGTTAACACCCAACTGTCAACATTAGACAAATCAACGAGACAGAAAGTTAAAAAGGATATCCAGGAATTGAACTCAACTCTGCACCAAGCGGACCTAATAGACATCTACAGAACTCTCCACCCCAAATCAACAGAATATACATTCTTCTCAGCACCACATTGCACTTATTCCAAAATTCACCACATAGTTGGAAGTAAAGCCCTCCTCAGCAAATGTAAAAGAACAGAAATTATAACAAACTGTCTCTCAGATCACAGTGCAATCAAACTAGAACTCAGGACTAAGAAACTCAATCAAAACTGCTCAACTACATGGAAACGGAACAACCTGCTCCTGAATGACTACTGCATACATAACGAAATGAAGGCAGAAATAAAGATGTTCTTTGAAACCAATGAGAACAAAGATACAACATACCAGAATCTCTGGGACACATTTAAAGCAGTGTGTAGAGGGAAATTTATAGCACTAAATAACTACAACAGAAAGCAGGAAAGATCTAAAATTGACACCCTAACATGACAATTAAAAGAACTAGAAAAGCAAGAACAAACACATTCAAAAGCTAGCAGAAGACAAGAAATGACTAAGATCAGAGCAGTACTGAAGGAGATAGAGACACAAAAAACCCTCCAAAAAATCAGTGAATCCAGGAGCTGGTGTTTTGAAAAGATCAACAAAATTGATAGACCTCTAGCAAGACTAATAAAGAAGAAAACAGAGAAGAATCAAATAGATGCAATAAAAAATGAAAACGGGATATCGCCACCGACCCCACAGAAATACAAACTACCATCAGAGAATACTATAAACACCTCTACGCAAATAAACTAGAAAACCTAGAAGGACTGGATAATTTCCTGGATGCTTACACTCTCCCAAGACTAAACCAGGAAGAAGTTGAATCCTTGAATAGACCAATAGCAGGCTCTGAAATTGAAGCAATCATTAATAGCCTACCAACGAAAAAAAGTCCAGGACCAGAGGGATTCACAGCCGAATTCTACCAGAGGTCCAAGGAGGAGCTGGTACCATTCCTTCTGAAACTATTCCAATCAATAGAAGAAGAGGGAATCCTCCCTAACTCATTTTATGAGGCCAACATCATCTTGATACCAAAGCCTGGCAGAGACACAACAAAAAAAGAGGATTTTAGACCAATATCCCTGATGAACATCGATGCAAAATTCCTCAATAAAATACTGGCAAACTGAATCCAGCAGCACATCAAAAAGCTTATCCACCATGATCAAGTGGGCTTCATCCCTGGGATGAAAGGGTGGTTCAGCATACGCAAATCAATAAATGTAATCCAGCATATGAACAGAACCAAAGACAAAAACCACATAATTATCTCAATAGACGCAGAAAAGGCCTTTGACAAAATTCAATGGCCCTTCATGCTAAAAACTCTCAATATATTCGGTATTGATGGAAAGTATCTCAAAATAATAAGAGCTACTTACGACAAACCCACAGCCAATATCATACTGAATGGGCAAAAACTGGAAGCATTCCCTTTGAAAACTGGCACAAGACAGGGATGCCCTCTCTCACCACTCCTATTCAACATAGTGTTGGAAGTTCTGGCCAGGGCAATCAGGCAGGAGAAAGAAATCAAGGGTATTCAATTAGGAAAAGAGGAAGTTAAATTGTCCCTGTTTGCAGATGACATGATTGTATATTTAGAAAACCCCATCGTCTCAGTCCCAAATCTCCTTAAGCTGATAAGCAACTTCAGCAAAGTCTCAGGATACAAAATCAATGTGCAAACATCACAAGCATTCTTATACACCAATAACAGACAAACAGAGAGCCAAATAATGAGTGAACTAGCATTCACAATTGCTTCAAAGAGAATAAAATACCTAGGAATCAAAGTTACAAAGGATGTGAAGGACCTCTTCAAGGAGAACTACAAACCACTGCTCAATGAAATAAGAGAGGACACAAACAAATGGAAGAACATTCCATGCTCATGGATAGGAAGAATCAATATCATGAAAATGGCCATACTGCCCAAGGTAATTTATAGATTCAATGCCATCCCCATCAAGCTATCAATGACTTTCTTCATAGAATTGGAAAAAGCTGCTTTAAAGTTCATATGGAACCAAAAAAGAGCTTGCATTGCCAAGACAATCCTAAGCCAAAAGAACAAAGCTGGAGGCATCACGATACCTGACTTCAAACTATACTACAAGGCTACAGTAACCAAAACAGCATGGTACTGGTACCACAACAGATATATAGACCAATGGAACAGAACAGAGCCCTCAGAAATAATGCCACACGTCTAGAGCCATCTGATCTTTGACAAACCTGACAAAAACAAGAAATGGGGAAAGGATTCCCTATTTAATAAATGGTGCTGGGAAAATTGGCTAGCCATAAGTAGAAAACTGAAACTGGATCCTTTCCTTACTCCTTATACAAAAATTAATTCAAGATGGATTAGAGACTTACGTGTTAGACCTAAAACCATAAAAACCTAGAATAAAACCTAGGTAATACCATTCAGGACATAGGCATGGGCAAGGACTTCATGTCTAAAACACCAAAAGCAACAGCAACAAAAGCCAAAATTGACAAATAGGATATAATTAAACTAAAGAGCTTCTGCACAGCAAAAGAAACTACTATCAGAGTGAATAGGCAACCTACGGAATGGGAGAAAATTTTTACAATCTACTCATCTGACAAAGGGCTAATATCCAGAACCTACAAAGAACTCAATCAAATTTACAAGAAAAAAACAACCCCATCAAAAAGTGGGCAAGGGATATGAGCAGACACTTCTCAAAAGAAGACATTCATACAGCCAACAGACACGTGAAAAAATGCTCATCATCACTCGCTATCAGAGAAATGCAAATCAAAACCACAATGAGATACCATCTCATACCAGTTTGAATGGCAATCATTAAAAAATCAGGAAACAACAGGTGTTGGAAAGGATGTGGAGAAATAGGAACACTTTTACACTGTTAGTGGGACTGTAAACTAGTTCAACCATTGTGGAAAACAGTGTGGTGATTCCTCAAGGATCTAGAACTAGAAACACCGTTTGACCCAGCCATCCCATTACTGGGTATATACCCTAAGGAGTATAAATCATGCTGCTATAAAGACACATGAACATGTAAGTTTATTGCGGCACTATTCACAATAGCGAAGAATTGGAATCAACCCAAATGTCCATCCGTGACAGACTGGATTAAGAAAATGTGGCACATATACACCATGGAATACTATGCAGCCATAAAAAAGGATGAATTTGTGTCCTTTGTAGGGACATGGATGCAGCTGGAAACCACCATTCTCAGCAAACTATTGCAAGAACAGAAAACCAAACACCGCATGTTCTCACTCATAGGTGGGAATTGAACAGTGAGATCACTTGGACACAGGAAGGGGAACATCACACACCAAGGCCTATTGTGGGGAGGGGGGAGGGGGGAGGGATAGCGTTAGGAGATATACCTAATGTAAATGACGAGTTAATGGGTGCAGCACACCAACATGGCACATGTATACATATGTAACAAACCTGCATGTTCTGCACATGTACCCTAGAACTTTAATAATAAAAATAAAAATAAAAATAAAAAATAAAAACAAAAACATAAAAAAAGGATGGGTGGAGAAGGATGATAGAATGGAAGGACAAAGGTGGCAAAGGTGCTGTCTTCTCATGTTTGAAGAGTTTTTGATAAATAAAGTGACAGAAACTCTTGGTTTCCTCAAAGAGATTTTTTGATTAGGACTGATGTTTATTAGCAGTAGAGAAGCAGGTGTTGTTTAATATGAAGAACAGTAATTAAAGAAGGGGACATTTATATAGGGATAGTCTGAAGAGATGATAGGGGCATTGAGCAAAGGATTTCTGTAGAATACATAATCGTTTTAATAATTTTGCAGTTTCTTACACATAATGCATCTTCCTAAATATATATTGGGTAAATCCTTTGTTCCTGTGAATAATATCAACAAAAATTCTCTAAAGCCCGGACTGTGCCCCAAGTCTTGGGTTAAATACTTCTTTGTTGGATCCAGCAGCCCTGTGGCAACTCTCAGAGTGCTCTTATCACCTCTTTTTAGGGATGAGGAGGCTCAATAGCTGGCCCGAGAACCAAGGGGCAGGGTTGGATTTTAAATTTTGAAAGAAGGCATCCCAAACCTTATGGCCTTTATTATCGTATTACCCATGTGCTCTGTGATTTATTTGTTAACATTACCTATCAGTTTCTCACTCTGGACTGTGAGCTCCTCAGATACATGAATGTTATTATAGTACCTTTTGTGCACAATGGCTCCAGGCAGAAGAAGGGTTATTTCAAAATAATGTGTATTTTGAATTTTGAAAGAATGAATTTGTATATTTTGAAAAAATCAATTTTTGAATTAGGATTCAAGTATTTTGAAAGAATAAATTTGTGAATTAGGGCTCAAGAGAAAAGAGAATACAAAAAAATGAAGGGAAAGAGTGGAGAACATGTTTTCGAGTGCCTAATGTGTGGCATTTTATTTACAGTATATAGCCTCATTCTAGGAGGCCTTCCTCTCCTGCAGAGACTAAAAAACTGAAAGCTTCAATTTCAGACATGCCTGGTGCTAACACAGGTTCGTTCAACCAGATGCACTTTAGTGAGACGTGGAAAGTGGGGCAGGGTTTACTGGTCCCTTTAGCATGGGTCCTTTACTTCCTCTTCCAGCCTCATCTAACAATGCTCTTTTGCCTTTCAGGCTTCACTCCAGCTGATTTTTTTTCCATTCTCCTGTTGTGTCCGGAATTGGTTCCTTCCAGTGGGTTCTTGGTCTCAGTGACTTCAAGAATGAAGCCGCAGACCCTCGCGGTGAGTGTTACAGTTCTTAAAGATGGTGTGTCTGGAGTTTCTTCCTTCTGGTTGGTTTGTGGTCTTGCTGACTTCAGGAGTGAAGCCACACACCTTCGCACTGAGTGTTACAGTTCTTAAGGTTGATGCATCTGGAGTTGTTCGTTCCTCCCAGTGGTTTCGTGGTCTTACTGGCTTTGAGAGTGAAACTGCAGACCTTCATGGTGAATGTTACAACTCATAAAGGTAGTGTGGACCCGAAGAGTGACCAGCAGCAGGATTTATTGTGAAGAGCAAAAGAACAAAGCTTCCACAGTGGCAAACAGGACCTGAGTGGGTTGCCCCTGCTGGCTCTGGTGGCCAGCTTTTATTCCCTTATTTGGTCCCGCCCATGTCCTGCTAATTGGTCCATTTTACAGAACGCTGATTGGCCCATTTTACAGAGTACTGATTCGTCCATTTTACAGAGTGCTGATTGGTGTATTTTTACAGAGTGCTGAATGGTGCATTTACAATCCTTTAGCTAGACACAGAGCGCTGATTGGTGCATTTACAATCCTTTAGCTAGACCAAAAGTTCTCCAAGTACCCACCTGACCCAGAAGCCCAGCTGGCTTCACCTCTCATTATTTGCCTAGAACTCCCTTAATCCTATGCTGAGATCTTTGTTCTCCCTATAGTTTCTTCCTGGCTAACTCCTGCTACTTCTTTATAACTTAGCTTACGTACCACTTCCTACAGGCAGCCTTCTGTGATTCCCACAGTCTAGTGTAGTAGAATTCGAAACCTGCTGCTAGAGTTCCATTTCGTGGTTATTCAATCAAATAGTAATACAGATACTGCTGTGAAGAGATATTGCAGATATGGTTAAAATCCCAGGTGAGGTGGTTACAAAAAGAGGATGTTATCTGGGTTGACCTTAACTAATCACATATGCCCTTAAAAGCATAGAATTTTCTTTGACTAGTGGCAGAAGAGGAAGGCAAAAGGAAAGTCAGAGAGAGTCAAAGATGCAGAGTGCTATTTCTGGTTTGAAGATGTGTAGAGCCATCTGAGAAAGAACTGAAGAGACTAGCAGTCACTAGAAGGAGTAGAGTCCCCAGCAAGAAAACGGGAAACTCAGTCTTACCTTCCCTTGGAACTGAATTCTGCCCATGGTCTGAATAATCTTTGAAGTGAATTCTTTCTGCAAGCCCCAGATAAGAGCCTTGCCTAGCTATCACCTTAATTTTGGCTTTGTGAGGCCATCAACAAATAATCTAGCTGAAATACCCAGACTTCTGACCTACAGAATGGGGAAATTATACCTGGGTGTTGTTTAAGCCAGAGGTCCCCAACCCCTGACTGCAGACAGGTACTGGTCCTGCCTGTGGCCTGTTAGGAACTGAGAAGCACAGCAGGAGGTGATTGACAGGCAAGCAAATATTACTGCCTGAGCTCCACCTCCTGTCAGATCAGTGACTGCATTAGATTCTCACAGGAGCACAAATCCTATTGTGAACTGAGCATGTCAGGGTTTTAGGTTGTGTGCTCCTTAGGAAAATCAAATGCCTGATGATCTGAGGTGGAACGATTACATCCTGAAACCATCCCCCTCCCTTACCTGTTTTAAAATTGTCTTCCTTGAAACCAGTCCCTGGTGTCCACAAGGTTGAGGACCACTGGTAACTAATTAAGAAGATCTGGGTAAAGGATGCAAACCCAATGAATCTAACATCATGTCCTCATGAGAGCAAAGAGTTGCAATTTCCATGACTAGCAAGAACAATGTAAATGCTTTATTTTGTGACATATGTTCAGAAGCTTTCAGAGTTACCTGTTCTTGTGAAATTTCTACCATTAAAAATCTACTCCATTTAAGACCCAGGTCCATTTTGCAGCTGGGCACTCATAAATGGTAGACCTTGGGAAGGTAACTCTACCTGAATTGACTTCAACTTCCTTATCTGCACATGAGGAAGATGAATGAGTGTCCCTAAGGTTGGTTCTAGCTCTGAATTTCATATAGTTTAATAATTCCATCAACACACAGAAGTTGTGTAGATAAAGTGGTTTAAGTCACTAAACTTGTGTTAATTTGATTCATAGTATTAGAAAACTAATCTTTGCTCTGTGATCCCTTGTCATTCTGTGATCTTCCTGTTCTTATAGTTACATTGTAAGAGCTTATTAAATCACCTCTCCTACTAGATTGAGATTTCTCTTAGAGTAGCCACTGTGCTGGAGTTGCTTGTGGTTGCATTTCCCAATGCCAAGCACCCTGCCTGGAACACAGAAGGCACAAATGAACGTACATTAAATAAGGAAGCAGATTTCCACAGAGAGGGGCTGTGATGGTGCTCCAGGCCTGGGTAGAACACTGTCAAGGTTGCCATTTTGTAGAATACTTTGTTTCTTTCTATCAACCCAAAAAATACGGCTGTCATACCAACTTGGGATCTGAATAACTGAGGTAAGATACTGCTCACCTTTTTAGGAGCACCTGAAGCTTGGCTAAGTTTCCCATCTTTGGCTTAAAATGTTTATTTCTGACAGACTATTCAACGAGTCTCACTGGGTAATTGCAAAGTTCAAACTTTTAAACTCCAGTATAGTACCTTCAAGGAACCGTCTTGACCTTGACATCGTGCACCAAATTCTACACTAATTATATATCAGTTGTTTGTGGACATAGCTCCTGGAAATTTCAAAGTCTGATCTTTCTATCAATTCATGGATAAGTCAGGACTCATGGTTGCATCAGGCTTGGATAAAATAAAAATTTATAGTTGTCTATACATGGAATGTCTAGGGATTGGGGATTCAGAAATAGTTGGATCTAGGGGCTCAAATGAAATCTCATGTATTTGTTTCTCCTATCATATCTTAGTTTATGTTTTCTCCATGTGTTGGCTTCATTCTTCAGGTGATTTTTTTTTAGCATGGCAGGAAAAACAAACCACCAACAATTGGTTTTAGACTATGTGGTCATTTTAGCCCATTATTCCTGAGAAATACTTACTACTTGCAAATACTTAATACTTACAAGTAAGTATTTAGCCCATTATTCCTGTGGAGTACTTATTTGTAATTTTTTTCAATGGTCCTAATGAAATCTCAGTAAAGTCTCTTGCCTCATTTGGCTGACAGAGCCCATTTCTGCCTGGTCAGCTTGGATCGCCTACCTGGTCACTTATGTGGGGGGACGCCAGAGGAAGTTGCCAGATAAAAATGGAAGTGATGCTAGATAGACACAAACAATGATGGCCACCACAATCCCTGGTCTGCTTTCATGACCACCCTGGTGACCAGTCATGCTCTTCCATCTACCAAGTCATTCTCTTCCCATTATTTTGAGTCACAGCACATCCCTAACCTCTTGGCTCATGACCTCAGCCATTCTTACCACCCTCTTCTCTCCATTTCAGAACAATGACCATGTAGAAAACCCTACCTTGTTTTCTAATATCCAGACTCTCTGGAAAATCCCTCCTAGGCCATCCTCACCTCCTGGGCAAGGCCCAGGTTAAGGTAGGTTTCATTAACAACCAGGCTTGCACATGTAACTAATTAAGAAGATCTGGGTAAAGGATGCAAATCTAGGGGAACAAATGTTACTAATTTACCTTGAGAATAAAAAAATGATAAACTGTGCTCTTTCTACAACTCTAGGCACACTAATTAGCAATCCAAAGCTAATTCTCCAATGTCTGTTTTATTTTCCTGGAGAGAATAAGCTGAGTTGATAAGGAGGCTGAAACTAGTAGGTATGTTCCTGCAGAGGAACTGATCAATGAGTGGAATGTGGCCTGAGGAAATATAAGGGTAAGAATCAGAGGTCTTCAGAGAGTTGAAGGAATATTACCAATATTACCAACCTGGAGGAGGAAGCAGGCCTGCCCTGTGATTTTTCAGGGAGACAAATCACAGCTGTATGCCAGGAAGTGATTTCTAATCATCTGAACATTGTAATGGGCATATAAGGTGTCTCAAGAAGTAGTAAACTCTGCATTTTTAAAAGCATCCAAGCAGAGGCTGGATGTGTATCTGTTAGGGATGCTGTGGAGGGAAACCTTATTGTGTATAAAAAATGACCAGTTTCAAAGTTTCTTGGACTAGAAAATCCTGGGATTTGACATTCAACCTGTTACCTTCCAAAGTAGAGGGCAATCAAAACTCATAACTTATTTCTGAGATGAGCTTAGAGGATCATGGAGCAATGAATCTAACATCATGTCGTCATGAGAGCAGAGAGTTGCAATTTCCATGACTAGCAAGAACAATGTAAATTCTTTATTTTGTGACATATGTTCAGAAGCTTTCAGAAGTTACCTATTCTTGTGAAGTTTCTACCATTAAAAATCTACTCCATTTAAGACCCAGGTCCATGATGCAGGTGGGCACTCATAAACGGTAGACCTTGGGAAGGTAACTCTACCTGACTTGACTTCAACTTCCTTATCTGCACATGAGGAAGATGAATGAGTGTCCCTAAGGTTGGTTCTAGCTCTGAATTTCATATAGTTTAATAATTCCATCAACACACAGAAGTTGTGTAGATAAATAGAGTTTTCCATGGGACATTGCCTGAGTCAGCAGGTCTGGGTGGACAACTGAGGTTGAGGGATTCCACACAGATGGGGACAGGCAGTGCTGAGGCAATGAGTTCCCAGGTGTTGCTATTGGAGCAAGAAGTACAAATAGGAGAATGCAATAAATGTATGCTTCTTCACAACAGAACATCCAGATTCTCTGATTGACTTATTGCTGGCATAGTAACTAATTAAGTATCTGATACATAGTGGCCATGCAATGAATGTTTGTTAAACTGAGTACTACTGAACCTATCCATCACTTTAGCCAAACTAAATGATTTGTGATTCCCAGACCACAGTATTTATGTGATTTTTGTGCTCCGTTCCCTGTGACTCTGGTTGGTGTTCTTGGCATGTTCTTGGCAACTAAAAATCTTTGAAGCTATCCTAAGTGGGGGGGATATTAGGAGGATAGCAAGCTCATGAACATCAAAGGCAGAAAGCAACATACATTTGGCCACATGGTCTTGGAAACTGAAAAGGTAGACACAGATACTTCTGCATCTCTCCAATCTCTCCAGGATCACAGGTTTCCACATTTTTGTATCTCTGCATTCTGTCAACCCTGACTTTTTCCCTCTTCTCTTTTTGTGCATCTTTCTCTACTAACTCATTAGTATGCCATTGGCTAACTGCCCAGTGCCAAGTGTATGTTACCTGTTAGTTTTTGCATTTACCACCTTCTGATTCAATTTCAGAGTCTTTTAGTCAAAAATTTCAAGAGGATATCAGTTGATTGCACTCGGCCCATTGGGTTAGGCATGGGTCTATGGATTTCAGGCACTTTTGCTCATATGGCCAGATTTACGCAGTCATATGGTTTCCCCTTCTGGGGCTATGAGGATGAGACCACAAGCTAGAAGGAAAAATCGAGTGTGGCAGGCAGATTGACTCATAATGTTCTTGGCAGATAACTTTGCTCATTTTATTTCTTCTGTCTGGAAGTTCCATCCTCTCATCTCTGGTCAGTGAGCTCTTATTCACCCTTCGAAGTCCGTTGCATATAATATGCCCCTTTAAAGTTTTACCTGATCTCTGTAGGCAAAATTATTCCTTCTTTCCTGTCTACTCTCATACTTTGGTCATGCTCTAGTGAAATATTTATTGATTTATTCATTCATGCATCCCATACATGTGTATTGAACACTATACACAGAGCACTGTGCTAGATAAGGAGGGTATATGTTGGTCTCAGTCTTAGTGATGGAAAATGAGTGAATCAATAGAAGTAAAGCACTTAGAGCAGTGCCTCTTCTGAATAGAACACCCTCAATAGCTTTATTTATTTTTTTGTTTGTATTTTTGATACGTTATAGCATAACAGTTAAAAATCATGGGCTCTGAGGCAAGAATGCCTGTTTCTGCTATTTGTGTGTAACTTTGGACAAGTGAATTCTCCCTTAATGCCTCAGTTTACTCATTTTTGTAAAATGGTCAAAAAGAATAAGTGAGTTTAATAGCCAAGATATGAAAACAATCCAAATGTTCACTGATGGATGAATGGATAAAGAAAATGTGATATATGTTGAAAGAAATAATAGATAACACAAACAAATGCAAAAGCATCCCATATTAATACATTGGAAGAATCAATATCATTACAATGACCATACTGCCTAAAGGAATCTACACATTCAATACAATTTCTATCAAAATTCTAATATCATTTATCACAGAATTAGAAAATAGAATCCAAAACCTTGGATGGAACAAAAAAAGAGCCTGAATATCCAAAGCAACCCTAAGCAGAGACCAAAGCTCTAAGCATCCTATCACCTGACTTCAAATTATACCACAAGGCTATAGTAATCAAAACAGCAGGGTACTTGTATAAAAATAGATACATAGATCAATGGAGCAGAATAGAGAAACCAGAAATACAGCTACATACCTACATACAGCAGCCAACTGATCTTTGACAAATTTGACAAAAACATACACTGGTAAAAGGACACCCCATTCAATAAATGGTGCTGAGAAAATTGGATTGCCATATGCAGGAGAATAAAACTGGACCCCAACTCTCGCCATATACAAAAATTAACTCAAGTTGGATTAAAGACTTAATCCATACATTTGTATGACCTGAAACTATAAAAATAGTGAAAGGAACCCTAGGGAAAATTCTTCTGGATACATTGGCCTAGGCAAAGAATTCATGACCAAGACCTCCAAGGCAAACGCAACAAAACAAAAATAGACAAATGGGACTTAACTAAAAAACTTCTGCATAGCAAATGGACAACCTGCAGGATAGGTGAAAATACTTGAAACTATGCATCTGACAAGGAACTTACATCTAGCATCTACAAGAAATTCAGAGAGTTCAACAACAGTACAAATAACCCCATCAAAAGTGGGCAAAGAACATGAACAGAATTTTTTCAAAAGAAGACATACAAGTGGTGAACAAGCATATGAAAAAAATGGTCGACATCACTAGTCATCAGATAAATGCAAATTAAAATCACAATGGGAAAATATCATAGCAGTCAGGATGGCTGTTATTAAAAAGTCAAAAAAAAAAAAAAACAGATATTGGCAAGGATACATGGTTGGTGGGAAGGTAAGTTAGTACACCTCTATGGCACAACCTCTATGGAAAACAATATGGGGATTTCCAAAAAAAAACAAAAAAACAAAAACAGAACTCCCATTCAATCCAGCAATCTCACTACTGGGTATCTTTCCAAAGGGAAAGAAATCATTATAGCAAAAAGATACCTACACTTGTGCATTTATAGCAACACTGTTCACAATAGTAAAGATATGGAATCAATCTATGTCCATCAAGAGATGATTAGATAAATAAAATATGATACACACTCAATGGAATACTACTCAGCCATGGAAAGAATGAAATTATGTCTTTTGCAGCAACATGGATGGAACTGAGGCCATTATCTTATGCGAAATAACTCAGAAACAGAAAGCCATATACCTCATATTCCCACTTATAAGTGGCAGCTAAATAGTGTGCACACATAGAAATAGAGTATGGACTGACAGATATTGAAGACCCAAAAGGGTAGGCCGGTGGAAGGGGGGTGAAGAATGAGCAATTACTTAATGGGTACAATGTACACTACCCAGGTGATGGTTATACTAAAAGCCTACATTTTACCACCATGATTATATCCGGGTAACAAAACTGCACTTGTATCCCCTAAATTTATACAAATAAAAAGCTTAAATAAAGAAAATGTGGTTTATACTTATAATGGAATATGATGCAAGCTTTGAAAAGAAGGCAATCCTGCCACATGCTACAACACAGATGAACCTTAAGGACATTATGCAAAGTGAAATAAACTAGTCGCAAAAGGACAGATACCATAGGATCTGACTCATATTAATTACCCAAAGTAGTCAAAATCATAGCAACAGAAGTAGAGAGGTGGTTGTCTAGGGCAAAGAGGGAGGAATAGAAATTAGTGTTTAATAAATATAGAGTTTCAGTTTTGCAAGATGAAAAGTGCCAGAGATCTGTTGTACAACAATGAGAATATACTTAAATACATTGAACTGTACATTAAACATTGTTAAGATGATAAATGTAATGTTATGTGTTTTTACCATAATAAAAAGTGTTTAAAGACAAAAAAAAGGTAATTGCTTCAAAAAGCCTGAGCAACCAAAGCTATTTGGCAATAAACTTTCAAATGCTTATTTCCCCCACAAAAAAAAAAAAAAAAAGAAAAAGAGGAAAGAGAGAATTAATTTATGCCATGTTGTTTAGAACAACCTCTGACATATGGCAAACATTGAAAAACTAGTTACTGCTATACATACAATTAAATATATAATTTATATATATATATATAGTGGAGGTGAGTTCAGAGACGGCATGGTGGCAAACCACAGTGGCACAGTGAGCTAACTCCAGGATTACCCTGGCTCTGTGGGTGTAAATGATTTAAACAATAAAGAGTGCAACCACTCTGCTTTGAGAACCTGCTATGGGTGAGGTGGACGTGTTCTCTGATCCTCTCAGCCAGCATTCGAAGGAGGCATTATTTCCTGTCAGACTGTGAATTTCTTGAGGAAAGGATCTCTATCTTGTTCAGCATTTTGCATTTAATGTTGTTCCCAATAGGAATAATATCTGTTAAATGAGTAAATTTTATCAGTGGAGTAACTGTGGTTCAGAAAGGCTAAAGGCCCTGCCTGCTAAATGCAGAGTGAGAGTCAAAACCAGCTCTGTCCAGCTGCAAACTCCATAATGTTCTAATCCACTGTGTGGCCTCCAGGGGAGCCTGACAAACCTCTACAACGACTGGGTGAGTGGGCAATTCTTCCATTCCAGAAAGAAACTGCATTTGCATGGGGGCTTTCCTAAACTAAGCTCTCTGCATTATGATAGCTGAGAGTGGAAACAAGCTTGGATGGGTTAATTCATTGGAATTTGGAAAAGGGGGAAGATTAAATAATGATGACACAATAATACGACGACATAATAAAATAGCTGGCACTTACTAAGTACTTAAGTAAAGTAAAATAAAGCTGAGTAAAATAGCTGGCACTTACTATAGTTCTATAAGTACTATATAGCAGGCTCTGTGTTGAGCCATTCATACGCACTCTCTTGTTTAATCTGCATTTTATCTTGGTGAAGTTGGGTTTTTGAGGTGGAGGAAAATGAAGCTTAGAGAGTTTAAGACACTCACTAAGTTTGCCCAGCTTGTAAGTAGCAGAATCAGGAAGTGAATCCAGGCAGTATGACTCCAGTTCCAGGCTTTGAACAATGCCGGAAAATCCAGTGAATGATCCTAAGGCATGGGGCACATGACTGGGTCAACTACTGTAGGCAGGAATTTAGCATAATGGTTACTAGAGCATGGAACTGACAGTCCTTGGTTCTAGCCTGGCTGCACTACCTAGTGACTCTGAACCCTGGCATGTTGCTTCACATCTCTAGGCTCCTGTATCTTGACTTGCAAATTGAAGTTAATACCGGTGATAGAGTGTTGCAAAGAAAAGCACGACTGTGAGTTCAGCATTTGGTCAGTAGTAGGACCACGGTTTCTGGAGCAGGTGGGTTTCTATTGTGGTAGAGGAAACAAAGAGAGCAGGAGTGAGAAAGGGCAAGCAATGGGTCCCTAAAACAACCTGGCACGGAGCTATTGGACTTAGGCAATTTCAAGACTGAGGGGATCTTAGCAGTCAGATGAGGGAATCTTGAAGTCTTGGCACATTCCTTTCATCCTCTGCAAGAGAGCTTTTCTTTTTGTCACATAAATGATGAAACAGCAGCGCCTGCACCTCAAGAAGATATGTAGGAGTTTTGTTTTTAAACACCCCTCGCTGCAGGGGTGAGAGCTTGTCACATTTTTATTACTGCCAGGTTTAGCCCCGTTGCTAGTGCTGACACATGAGTCACTGCGCTGGTCCTGGGAGAACCACGGTACTCCGACTGACAAAGCAGATTAATGGAGGCAACGCGACAATCCTGCCTTGTTTTTGTTTTCCTAAGGAAGCCACAACATTGCCAGCCAATAGGGACAGCTGGGATGCTGGCGGGTGTTTCTATTTATGTGGGAAACTGAGGAGCGGCCTGCACCTTCTGAGTCTGATAGCAAGCCAGGTGCTCCCTTCTGAGATGAGATTAATGCTTGCACACCTGTGTGGCTTGCCTCCACCGGCAAGAGCAAATGTTCACAGAGCACCTCTATGAACCAGGGACCGGCCTAGGTATTGCATTGCATCCTGAAAATGATGCTGTGAATTATGCACGAATGTTCCCATTTTATGGAAAAAATAAGCAATGCCTCAGAGACATTAAATGCACTTACTGAGGTCACACTGCTGTCAGTGAGTAGCAGGCATTAAAACCAAGTCTTCTTGTCTTCAAAGAACTAGCTCTTCCCTTACTGCAGGCTGCCCTTCGAATTGCTAATGAATCCTTTCCATATACATTTATGCATATAACCTTCATCACAGCAGTGTGAGGTAGCTGTTATCAAGGAAAATGAGGCTCATAGAGGTTAACCACGTTACTCAAAGACCCAGGTTTATTAACTCTTTATCTCTTTATCTTAGATTTAATGAACACCACTGTGCTGCTTTGTGTCGGGTTCTGGGTGCCAATCTTCATGAGATGTACTTGCTCTTGCCTTCATGGAGCTTACGTCCTATTGAGAGAGCTACGTAAATACTATCACCCAGGAAACAGTTATGTTGTAGGAAGTAACATAAGGAAAAGTACAAGGGTTTTGAGATTAGAATGAAGGAGATGTTCAAGAAAGACTCCTTGAAAAAGTGACGTGAGGCACAGTTAGGAGGAGAGAAAGCAAGTGCCATGGACCCAGTGTTTGCATCACCTCCCAAATTCATATGAAGCCCTAATCCCCAAAGCAGTGGTATTTAGAGGTGAGGCCTTTGGGAGGTAACTAGATTTAGATGAGGTTGCGATTGTGGGGGCCTCACGATGGGTTTGGTATTCTTATGGGAAGAGGAAGAGAGACCTGGGCTCCCTCTCCTTCCACCATGTCGAGGACCCAGCAAGAAGGCAACCACCTATAAGCCAGGAAGTGGACACTTACCAGGAACCAAAGCTGCCTATACCCTGATCTTGAACTTTGAAGACTCCAACACTGTGAGAAATAAGTATCTGTTGTTTGAAGCAACCAGTCTATGATATTTTGTTATGGCAGCCTGAGGTGACTAAGATAGCAGGACTTGAATCTAGTCCAGGAAAGCCACAGGGCTCTGTTTCTTCTCTCATGCTGCATTCTTCCTGCAATGAAAGTAAGTTATTAGCAATGCAGTTTTCCACAGTTACTCTGATGTTTTGCCTGAGCCTGTGCAGACCTTTCAGGACTCAGTTAAGAACAAATCCAGGGATAGTTATTTGCTTTCGCTGAAGAGCAAGCAATAGACATGTAGCCATTAACTGAAATGGTTTTGGACATTAAGTCAGTTCTGGGGGAAACGGAATCAGGATGAACTGCCACCTTTGAGTGTATCTGATGTTCACTTCTTTTTCACGGTTCTTGATACAATTTCACCAGTAAAAATTGTTCCTCAGTGTGGAAACTGCTATTGCCAGATAAATGAAACCCCTTTGGCCTTGGGATGTTAAGAGAGAGAGAGAGACAGAGAGAGAGGCATGAAGATACTTTTCTAGTGTGAGTGGTGTTTCATAGGCTCAAAGCATGTGAGAGCTGGAAGGGACTTCAGATTCAGCTAAGTCCAACCCCCTCATCTAATATGTGAGGAAACAGAGGCCCAGAGAAAGGAAATGCCCAGCTCCAGGGCAGAGCTAGAAACACAGAAAACAAGTGTCATGGAGTGAATGTTTGTGTCATCTCTCAAATTCGTATCTTGAAGCCCTGATCCCCAGTGCAGTGGTAAGTCTGGTGACAAATCTGGGAAGATAACACTGATCTGTCCTTCATGAAAATGGAGATGTCTCTAGGTATTTCACATGTAAAGTAGGTTAATACAGAGAATTAGTGACATATGAAATGATTGAAAGTACTGGAGGAGCAAAGGTCAGGAAAAGCTGTTGACACTCAGTTGTAATCACAGCTATCAAATAATTTGGAACCGTAGGAAAGTGTCACGAATGATTATATTTGCTTGCAGCAATAAAGCAAATGATCTGTAGGAGAAAGGAGATTTCTGTAAAATCTCTCATATGTTAACATCTGTGCATATATTTGGTTGACAAAGAAAAACAATAATATGGCTTCTGTCTCTCATCCTTTCCAGCCTTTACTGGCAAAATCTAAAGCATAGCTCTGGTGACAAAGAATTCTGGGAAATGTAGCTCCCGGGCTTCCAGCCCCTTGTGAAATAGAGACTAAAAAGGAGTAGAAATGGTGCTAAACTGGTAACAGAATTTCTAACACAACAGTTCTACTAAATTCTTTCTACCCTTTCTTCCATCACTCTGTATTTCTTTTCCTCTTTTCTTCCTTTCCAGAATATTTGGTGAGGGACTCAGGGGACTGTTGTCTGTTTGGGCTGAGGCCTGGCTGGTGTAGAATGACAGAGATTTGCCTTGAACAATAGCATGCATTTGATGGGAGGAAAGGCCTTTCCAGACATTTGCAAACAAGCCAAATCTGTTTTAAAAGAAATCTGGTCATGTTTATGTGTCACTAGAAAAATCCAAACACCATGATAGAAAAATGGGCAAAAATAGTAGTGGATCGAGACCCAGACTGTAGGTGTGGATAGATCTGAAATCTAGGTCTGTCTTTGCTCTTCTCTGCCTAGAAGACCCTGAGCATCTGATGTAATCTATGACTTAGTAATAGGAATAACAAGTTATAAATCTTATAGGATTCTAGTGAGAATTGCATGAAATAATATATGTTGCATTATATTTGGCACATAGTGAAAATTTTGTAGTGGTCCTGATATTATTATGCTTATTTTAAATCATTATTGATAATAACTGATGTTGAGAGTTCAAAAATTAGGACTCAGTTTTGCAGAGATCAGAATTCAGTCTAGGTTCTTTAAGCAGATATGAATCAAATGCTATTTACTAAATGGCTTTCAGGATCAATAGAGAGGTTGAGGAAGCTGCCTCTTGGTTGAGCTCTCAGGACCACCTCAAAGAACTTGGTCACCCAGGAGCCACTGCGTCATTTTTGACCTGAAAGCCTCCTGATGAATTCAGAAGCTGGTGCTCCACCTGCAGGCTCTGCCACTTGCTCTGCCATAAATAGGAAGCCAGAAAGACCAGGAAGGCATGTACTAAATCAGGGAAGTGTCTATACAGATACTGGCTTGAGGCCTATGCCACCCACATATGATCAAGAAGCCACTGGAAAAAAAAAAAAAAATCAGACCTGCCCAGAATGGTGCCCACAGAAAGAGAAGCAGCAGCAGAAATGGGCTCCACTCTGTTGCCACCTTCCACATTTCAGACAAGTGCATCTAACCCAAATCATATCCAGGGCCCCAGCTGTACAATTGTTTGTACCATGTAGTATTTAGATATATATACCCTGCACCCCAGGAAGACAATCCAAAGGAAGTGGAGTGCCAATCCACTATTTTATTCACTGGGAAACCATGTTTTTCTCAACACTCATGATTTCATGGGGAACTACTTCCCCAGGGAAACACTCCTGGCCACTGTTTCTGTTCTTTACTTATGGTTGTCCATGAGAAAACATGTGGGATATTTAATAATGAGCTTGGCTCAGCTCCTTCGGGTTTCTTCCTTGAGTTATGCTCAACACCAGCAAGGATGCATTCTCCTCTTCTCCGGGGCCAGGCAGGCATCTTAGTTCAAAGGCCCTGCCCCTGTCCAGGGTGGCCAGCAATGACCCAGCTATGAGGGAACTTAATGAATAAATATCTGTCTCCTGTATGGGCAAAGTTTTAGCAAGCCCACCTGCCTACACAGCTAAGCCACATGCTCTAAACAGCTTTGTCACTAATGAAGCTCATATTTTGACCCCAGAATACTTGATTCTTGTTCAATACAATTGATTCCAAACTCAGGCAGGTGATAGTGGGTGTTGTATGTTAATCCATGAAATTTCCATTATGAAATTAGAGCATGAGCAGATAATTAACAAAAGAAATACAAATGACAAGTAGAGAATGATCAAACTCAAAGGCAATTAAACTTCAGTTTAAAAAATTCAAAGATGCTGGGTGCGGTGGTTCATGCCTGTAATCCCAGCACTTTGGGAGACTGAGGCAGGTGAATCATCTGAGATCAGGACTTTGAGACCAGCCTCACCAACAAGGTGAAACCCTGTCTCTACTAAAAATATGAAAATTAACCAGGCATGGTAGCAGGTACCTATAGTCCCAGCTACTTGGGAGGCTGAAACAGGAGAATTGTTTGAACCTGGGAGACAGAGGTTGCAGTGAGCTGAGATCACACCACCACACTCCAGCCTGGGTGACAGAGTGAGACTCCATCTAAAAAAAAAAAAAAAAAAAAAAAATTCAAAGAAAATTTTAACCTAAGAAGTTAAAAAAAAAACAAAAGTGAATACTCAGTGTGTGTGATGAGTTAAAAATACTGCCATATACTGCTAGTGGATATACAAATTCGTATATTTGAGGAGAAATTTTTTTTTTTTATTATACTTTAAGTTCTAGGGTACATGTGCACAATGTGCAGGTTTGTTACATATGTATACATGTGCCATGTTGGTGTGCTGCACCCATTAACTCGTCATTTACATTAGCTATATCTCCTAATGCTATACCTCCCCTCTGTCCCCTCCCCACAATAGGACCCGGTGTGTGATATTCCCCTTCCTGTGTCCAAGTGATCTCATTGTTCAATTCCCACCTGTGAGTGAGAACGTGCAGTATTTGGTTTTCCATTCTTGCGATAGTTTGCTGAGAATTATGGTTTCCAGCTGCATCCATGTCCCTACAAAGGACACGAATTCATCCTTTTTATGGCTGCATAGTATTCCATGGTGTATATGTGCCACATTTTCTTAATCCACTCTGTCACTGATGGACATTTGGGTTGATTCCAAGTCTTTGCTATTGTGAATAGTGCCGCAATAAACATACGTGTGCATGTGTCTTTATAGCAGCATGACTTATAATCCTTTAGGTATATACCCAGTAATGGGATGGCTGGGTCAAATGATATTTCTCATTCTAGATCCTTGAGGAATCACCACACTGTTTTCCACAATGGTTGAACGAGTTTACAGTCCCACCAGCAGTATAAAAGTGTTCCTATTTCTCCACATCCTCTCCAGCACCTGTTGTTTCCTGATTTTTTTAATGATTGCCATTCTAACTGGTGTGAGATGGTATCTCATTGTGGTTTTGATTTGCATTTCGAGGAGAAAAATTTTGTGATATATATCAAAGCCATATGGTTTAACCCAGAAATCTTATGCCTAAGCACTTCTTTCAAGGGGACAAATCAATTATCCATTTCAGTATTACTTGTTATAGTGAAAAGTTATGACTTCCTCCAGGTTCCAAAACAGGATATTAATAAAATAGTTGCAGTACACAGAATGTTATGTTTCCATTAAAAAATGCCTTAATATATGAATATTTGATTTCATCTTAAAATAATCATGGCATAGTTTTAAGTGAAAAAGATTATAAAACAGTGTATATAGCATTATCTTAGTTTTATAAGCACATATGTGTGCATCTATATCTACATATGCATATTTATACATATGTGTGCATCTATATATACACATATATATCTATGGTTACATATGTATTTATATATGCATATATATGTACACATAGATGTATATTTGTGAAAAATACAGTTATGACGTATGTGCTTTCTAAGGTTCTGTAACAAGAGGAAGGCTGGAACAAAAGGGATGGGAGAATAAAACTAATCTGTGTTTTTGGGCAGCTGCCTCTTTCTATCACTTTCCATTCTCTTTCTGGTTTCTGATACAATTGCAGTCTGTGACAAGAGATTTTGCTATCTCAGTGTTCTCTTGATGGCTCTTTTATAACTAGAAATTATGATTATTTTATTATTTATTATACAAACAACATTAGGGGCACATTAACAAAAATGAAAACCTTTTCTGACAATCTGCCACCCTAATAAGTCAGCTTCCTTGTATCTCTGTTCCCTGCCTGTTCCAATCCATATGCATGCAGTATTTGTTCCTATAACAGTGTTCTTAGCAATGTTCTTATAGCATGAACACAATTTTCTGTTTTTCTTTTAGCCACCCGTATAGTCAAAGCTTTTTCCTTGTTGCTTCACAGTGCATCCTCTATCTCTGCATGAGAAAGGAAAGTGGCTTGAAAGCACGTAGATGTGTCTGGGTCCCTTGTGCCCTTCCTTGCAAGCACTGAGGTGCTGGCAGGTGTGGATGTACCAGGTTGTTCCTGGCCACAGCTGCCAAGGACCGGAGCCTGGTGTTGATGCCTAGTCAAGAGAGCTCTTGGTTAACGTGGTACTAATCCCAGACTGGGTTAGTCACCTCTTCTGTGTTGTTGTCTTGCTGATGGTCCTGTACCTGTTTTTGTTAGGGTCTAATGCTTTCTGGAGTATGGCTTGGACATTGAGCACGGACCAAGGGTATGACTTGGTGTTGCCTTGCCTTAATGAGCTCTAAGGAGTGGAAAGGGAACCCTAAGTATTCACATTCTCCTATGTTCCTGGCCCTGTGCTCAGAACTTAAGGGATGTCATCTCCTGAGGCCTTCCTAATGACCCAGGGCAGTGGAGTAGAAGGGTTAAGAATGGAGATTTGGGTGCCAGGCCATCTTGTGTCCCAGTGCCATCTCTATCATGTACCTGCTGTGAAATGTTTAGACTGTGATTCCTGCTCTAGCTGCAACTTAGTTTCCTTACCTGAAAAATGTGGATAACAATGATGCCTACTCCTTAGGGTTGTAATGAAGATCAAATGAGATATAATGTGTAGAGCACTCAGACTTGTGGCTGAAACAAATATTGAGCCTGACTCATTAGTTACTCTGTTGCTGTTAGTGACAACAACTTGAGGACGTGAGTACTGCTAACCTCAATTTACAGATGAAGAAGGTGCAACTCAGAGAACTTAAGTAACTTAAGTTTACAAAGATGGCACATTGAGTGCTTCTCACTGAGAACATTCAGATCTTTATTTAGACTAAGAAAAAAGCCCGCTTTTCCAATAGTTGAAATTGACCAGGCGACAGACTGGTCATTAACAGAGAATATAGACTATTGACCTTGCCAACCTCCTGCTCAGTGGTTCCCAAATGTGGCTGAATATTTGTATCACCTGGGGAGGGTCTTAGAAACTCCCAATGTTCAGATCTACCACTAACCAATTAAGTCAGCGTTTCTGGGGGGTGACACCCAGGCTATGGTATTTTGTTTGTTTGTTTGTTTTTGAGATGGAGTCTCACTCTGTTGGCCAGGCCGGAGTGCAGTGGCATGATCTCTGCTCACTGCAACCTCCACCTCCCGGGTTCAAGCAATTCTCCTGCCTCACCTCCTGAGTAGCTGGGGCTACAGGCATGTGCCATCATACCTGGCTAATTTTTTTAATTTTTAGTAGACACAGGGTTTCACCGCCAATGAAATCTCAGCCTCCGGAATAGCTGGGACCACAGGCACTTGCCACCACGCCTGGCTAATTTTAGTAGAGACAGAGACCACCAATTTGGCCAGGCTGGTCTCAAACTCCTGACCTCAAGTGATCCACCTGCCTCAGCTTCCCAAAGCTGTGGTATTTTAAAGTTCCTCCAGAAAATTCACTATGAAGACAAGTTTGAGAACTTGCAATCTGGCTGCCCAGGTCAGCCTGTTAGATGGTGGCCAATGGTAGGGAAAGAAAAAGGAAAGCAAACCCTTCATCAGTTCCATTGCTCAACTACCATGATTACAAATGTTAGTGAAGGAAGCATTTGTTATCAGTGGGAGAAGTTATATCTTAAGTGATTGATCAGTTTCTTTTTATGTAGTTTTATGCACTGATGTGAACATCATGCATTGGCTGTATATGTTGACCTTGCTCAAAAAAGTAGATCAATTTTTATACTGGGCAAAGTAAGTAATACTTTATATTTTACACTAGTTTCCAACTACACTCTATTATAAACATTGGAGTTATATAGTCTCATCAATAAGTCAGACACAATTTAAAATGATATGAAAGACCAGCACTTGTTGGAGGTTACTTTGTTCAATATGGTATTGATTATCTGTGAATCCTTTTACATATGCCAATTATATTAGTCAGCTTTGGCTGCCATAAGAAAATATACAGGCTGGGTGATTTAAACAACAGAAATTAATTTTCTTACAGTTCTGGAGGCTAGAAGTCCAAAGTTCAGACCAGTTTAGCTTCTGGTGAGGCCTTTCTTCATGGCTTGTACATGGCAATCTTCTTGCTGTGGCCTTTCACAGGTAAATATGGCTGGAGAGAGAGCTCTGCTCTTCTTCCCTCTTCTTGTAAGGCCACCAGTCATACTGGATTAGGACTCTGTGTCTCCATCCAATTCTCATCTTGTAGCTCTCATAATTCCCACGTGTTGTGGGAGGGAGCCAGTGGGAGATGATTGAATCACTGGGGCAGGACTTTCCCGTGCTGTTCCTGTGATAGTGAGTGGGTCTCACGAGATCTGATAGTTTTAAAAGCGGGAGTTTCTCTGCACAAGCTCTCTCTATTTGCCTGCTGCCATCCAGTAAAATGTGACTTGCTCCTCCTTGCCTTCCACCATGATTGTGAGGCTTCCCCAGCCATGTGGAACTGTAAGTCCAATTAAACCTCTTTCTTTTGTAAATTGCCCAGTCTTGGATATGTCTTTTTCAGCAGCATGAAAACCAACTAATACAGAATTCCATCCTATGACCTCATTTTACTCCCAAAAGCTCTATCTTCAAATACAGTTACATCAAGGGTTAGAACTTCAATATATGAAATTTGGAGGAGAATAATTGAACCCATAGCACCAATTTTATTTATTTTTACTCACCCTGTGAGTTATGTACTTATTTTGATGAGAAAACAGGCCTAGAGAAGTTAAGTAACATGACCAAAGTCATGTAGCCCAGGTGACACAGCCAGATATAGAATCCAGAGCTGACTTCAAAGCCCTATATACTTATCAACCTCTCCACAATTCTCACCTATATTTACACCAAAATGCAATCCCCCCTTTGTCAATGTGAATTCTACCTGTTTGGCATTTAATTTTCCTTTAAATCCTTTTTTGAGAAATTAGCAAAAGAGACAAGTGGCTGATCCTGCTAATTCTTGTTTACTCACTAGTCACATATTGCTTGGATGTCTACTTTGTTCCAAATTAGATATGCAATAATATTGGATTTATACTTGAGGATGCTCACAGTCTAGAGCAAGAGAAAAACCAACAAACAAAGATCATCCAGTGTGGAAATGCTCTGATGGTGTTATGGGACTTTGATGGAGCTCAAAGCAGAGCAAACTCTCTGGATAGGGATGGGGTGATGGGAGGTTAATGAGATGGTGACCCCTATGTTTTATTTTGGACAAAGAGAACACAGGAGAATCCTGGAAAGGGAAGAAGGCATTCCAGGCAGAAGTGGTAAAATACAAAGAGAAGCTGCAGCATGAGGTGTGTGTCAGGTAAGAGCTGTGCCTTAGGCACCCAAATTTACTTCCCTGACATATCTCACTGATGCTGTGGGCCTTGTAAGTCCTTTTATCACATGGACAATGACATGAAAAACAACAATAACAGGTCATATTTATAGAGTCTATTTATATGTCTATGTATTTCACATGTTTCTCCCTTAATTCTCATAACAATATTTGTGGGGTAGATTCTGTTACTATCTTCTTTTTACAACCGACTTTACTGAGCTAAGAGTGCAACAGCATGTGTTCTGGGAAGACTTTCTCAGCTGAAAATGCTAAATACAGATGTGGCTTTGTTTGTGTTTTATGGGAGCCATCACTTCTAGGATACTTATATCAAAATTTGGAATTACCGAACACTCACATTTCAATGCTGTGAAGTGATTGACCTGTGTACCCAGCAAATGTGCATGTGTAGGCACGGCATGTACCTTTTCATAGACTTTTTCCTTTTCACGAGGGTCTGAGGGAGAGGTGATTGTATGAGGCTAGACTGACCAGCAAATCTGTTTGAGCTATGAGTGCTGGCAGGGATGAAGGCCTTTGTCACGTAGCTGCAGCAACATCTTCTTTCCCTTCTTGCTTTGCAGCATAGTCCTTTGCAAAAAAGACAAAGATTCAACTTTAAAAGCAGAAGAATCAACAGATGTCACAGATATTTTTAAACCAATTACTGAGGCATCCCTGCAGAGGCAGGCATATAAAATATAGATGTGGCTTCCTGCACCAAATTTGATTTATTTCTGAGATCACTCCTTCATCAGAGCTTGAGCTGCATTCCAATATATTCTGAACAAGCCAATGAGCAATCAGGGCATTCCTAGTTGTTAGCAACCCTGCAGATAATTTACAAGGCACATCATTGCCTCGGGCTTTGATAACAATTACCACAGAGCACTGTTTTCCCACCTAGGTCTGGAAGCTGAAAGGACTGCTCAGATCCTCCTCCCTGACTGGTTAAGCAAGTAAACATTTTCTGTCCCTCTACCCCTCTCCCGGTTTTCACCCAGGGCAGATCTTAATGAAAATAAACACACTGGGGCAATAGTGCCCATGAGAACAGGTTGCAACTCTGAGGAGAGGGCACTCTAAGTTTTACAATCTGTAGCCTCTGCACCTCACAGTAAAATACCATATAATAACAAATAACACCTCACTGCCATGTGGCAGGGTTGGTATGCTCTGCAATAGGGATGTCTTATTAGTAAGGACAGGTGTTCTAGCTCATTAATACATAATCATTCAGCTCCTAGTTTGCTGTTGGCACTGGGGACAAAATTGTGAGTAATATAGACAAGAAATTATAAGTATGGTGACTCTTAATGAAAGTTATTGCCATTCCTTTTTCCCTTTTCTGTGTTTAATCCAATGGTTCTCAAAGTGTGTTCTCTGGACCAGCAGCATCAGCCTCACCTGGGGACTTGTTAGAAATACACATTCTCAGACCCCCACCTGCAACATCCTAATTCAGAAACTCTCAGAGTGGGGCCGAGTAATCAGTGTTTCGACAAGCCCTCCAGATGATGATCTTGATGCATGCTCAAGTTTGAGAACCACTATTTTAACCTAATCAAGTAGAAATCCATGGTAGCTGAATCAGGATCAAAGGAAAACATTAATAAGAAGATAAGAAAATGTTATTAAATCTGATGCTACTAGCTTCATAGTAAACTGTGTTGGAGAATGTGGTCTTGAGGCCAAAGTAGAGTGTCTACTTTTTCTCCACTTCCATACCTTGGTGCCTGCCTGTGGGGAGAGGTGGGTCTTCTATTTAGGCAACTCCCGGCCTGCCATATGCAGTAATGCTGAACTACTTTATAAACTCAGCAGTATACCAAATTTCAGGCCTTCACTGTCCATCCAAAGGAAGACTTGAGCAGATCAGTTTACCCCACAAGAGTGGAAGTAAAGGAGGCCCACTTCTTTCCTCTTGTATTAGTCTATACACATTACACACTGCTATAAATAACTACCTGAGACTGCATAATTTATGAAGAAAAGAGGTTTAATTGATTCACAGTTCCACAGGCTGTACAGGACGCATGTCTAGGAGGCCTCAGGAAACTTAAAATCATGGCAGAAAGGTGAAGGGGAAGTAAACACATCTCACCGTGGTGGAACAGGATAAAGAGTGCAAAAGGGGAAATTCTACACACTTTCAAGCAACCAGATCTCATGAGAACTCACAATCATGAGAAGAGCAAGGGGGAAATTCACCCCGATAAGTGAATCCCCTCCCACCAGGTCCATCTCCCAACACTGAGGATACAGTTCAACCTGAGATTTGGGTGGGGACACAGAACCGAATTGTATCATTCCACTCTGGCCCCTCCCAAATATCATGTCCTTCTCACATTTCAAAACACAATCATGCTTTTCCAACGGTCCCCCAAGTCTGCTCATTTCAGCATTAACTCAAAAGTCCAAGTCCAAATTCTTATCTGAGACAAGGTGAGTCCCTTCCTCCTATGAGCCTGTAAAATCGCAAGCAAGTTAGTTACTTCCAAGATACAATGGGGGTACAGGCATTGGGTAAATATTCCCATTCCAAAAGAGAGAAATTGGCCCAAACCAGGGGCTACAGGACCCATGCAAGTCTCAAACCCAGCAGGGTCATCATTAGATCTTATAGCTCCAAAATAATCTCCTTTGACTCCATGTCTCACATCCAGGCCACACTGATGGAAGGGGTGGGCTACTAAGGCCTTGGGCAGCTCTACCTCTGTGGCTTTGCAGGGTACAGCCCCCTAGGCTTTTTACATGAACTGGTGTTGAGTGCCTGCAACTTTTCCAGGTGTATGGTGCAAGCTATCAGTGGATCTACTATTCTGGGGTCTGGAGGACGGTGGCTGTCTTCTCACAGCACCACTAGGAAGTGCCCCAATGGGGACTCTTTGTGAAGTTTCCAACCTGACATTTCCCCTTCACACTGATGTAGAAGAGATTTTCCATGAGGGCTTCACCCCTGGAGCAGACTTCTGCCTGAACATCCAGGCATTTCCATACATCCTCTAATATCTAGGCAGAGAATCCCAAAACTCAGCTCTTGCTTTCTGTGTATCCATAGACACAACATCACATGGAACCTGCCAAAGTTTGGAGCTTGTGCCCTCTGAAGCAATGGCCTGAGCTGTATGTTGGCCTATTTTAACCATGGCTGGAGCTGGAGTAGCTGGGGCGCAGGGTGCCATGTCCTGAGGCTGCAAAGAGCAGCAGGGCCCTGAGTCTGGCCCATGAAGCCATTTTTTCCTCCTAGGCCTCAGGGCCTGTGATGGGAGGTGCTGCTACAAAGGTCTCTGAAATGCCCTGGAGGCATTTTCCCCATTGTCTTAGCTATTAATATTCAGCTCTTCTCTACTTTTTCAAATTTCTCTGCTACCTTGAATTCCTCCCCAGAAAATGTTTTCTTCTTTTCTATTGCATGGTTGGGCTGCAAATTTTCTAAACTTTTATGCTCTGCTTCCCTGTTAAATATAAATTCTAGTTACAGGTCACTTCTTTGTTTATACAAACAAATGTAGGCTTTTAGAAGCAGCCAGGCCACATCTTGAACACTTTGATGCTTAGAAACTTCTTCTGCCAGATACCCTAAATCATCTCTTTCAAGTTGAAATATCCAGAGATCTCTAAGGCAGGGGCACAATACCACCAGTCTCTTTGTTAAAGCATAGAAAGAGTAACCTTCACTCCAATTCCCAATAAGTTTCTAATCTCCATCTGAGACCACCGCAAACTAGACTTCATTGTCCACATCACTATCAGCATTTTGGTTACAACCATTCAACAACTCTAGGAAGTTCCAAACTTTTCCTCATCTTCTGGTCTTTTTTTGTTCTTTCCAAACTGTTCCAACTTCTGCCTATTACCCAGTTCCAAAGTCACTTTCAGATTTTCAGGTATTTTTTATAACAATGTCCCACTTCTCTGATAATAATTTTCTGTATTAGTCCATTCTCACACTGCTATAAAGAACCACCTGACTCACTCCTGTAATCCCAGCACTTTGGGACACTGAGACAGGCAGATCACTTGAGGTGAGGAGTTTGAGACTAGCCTGGCCAACATGGTGAAACCTCATCTCTACTAAAATACAAAATTAGCTGGATATGGTGGTGGTCACCTCTAATCCCAGCTACTAGGGGGGCTGAGGCAGGAGAATTGCTTGAACCCAGGAGGCAGAGGTTGCCTTTTCCCCCTACTCCATTTAATGGCAATATTTTCTAGGTTGGAGTAGGGTCAGGAACATTCTGAGGTCACAAAGAAGACTTTCAATTTTGGTTATTTCACTTTTGAACCTGTTATTCCCCACCAATTTCATCCTTTCAGTTTATTTTCTCTATATCTCTACCAATGTTCTCTGACTTCCTTTCCCATAATCTCTTCTTCCTAAACCATTGTCCTTATGCCAGCCTATTGTTACTGACTGAGGCTTACATAACTTTGAAGAATACAATTATTCCACTGTTACTGTTGTAGGAACATAAGCTTTTGTGTATGTCTCTGCTTGGGGGGAGGGAGTGGCATGGGGAGATGGCTGTTGTATGCACAGGCTGGCAAGAGCCTAGAAAATTAATCAGTGACTTGCAGGAGGTTTGTAGAAATGTCCTGGATGTGGCCTTGAATCTCACTGGGGGATTATCACAGAAAGAGAGGAGGAAGGAGCATGGGGAAAATGTGTCTTCCATGACAATACAGAGCAGCAGGCTCATCACCTACAGGATTTTGAAGCAAGGTCAGTATTATGAAAAGTCACAGAAAAATGGCAGGCACCCTAGGAAGCCAGGTGTAAACGTTGAGGCTCTCAGAACTGGAGGAAAGGTCTGGGACATCTTTTGTGCGGGAAATGCCATTTCCTCCTCATGGCTTTCACTATCACCCATGCACCAAGGTCTCCTATGTCCACAGCACCAACCTATCCTACAAGCTCTAGATCTGCTTAGGCAGGCACATCCTGTTCCAAACTGAGCTCATCATTTTTACTCCTAATCGCTCTTACTTCTATGTTCCCTGTAAGAGGCAGATAAAGCAGAATGGAATAAATGCTAGATCAAGAAACAAATGCTAGATCGAGAAACCCCTGCTAAGGCAATTCACACACCATGTACCCCCAATGTCTCTATGCAATTGTCAGTGTTCCTTCAGGCACTCCAAAATAGAGCATTTCCCATTCCCCACTTGAATTCTTAACCAGTTGAGAAATGAGACAAAACAGGCAGCAGATGGAGAAACAAAACACCCCTTTATTCATGATGAAAGTCAGGTTGGAGGATATTGCCTAGTTTAAGAGCTAAAATGAGCTTAATAGTTCCTCCAGCCTCAGCGTTGGAAGAATTCATACAAGGGAAAATTTGAGTGTTCAGAGGAGTCACTTAATGAGGTTTCTGCTTCCCACTCATCCAAGCAGTGATGGAAAGAGAGACCAAATCATTGAAGTTCATGGCTCTTGATAGACTATCCAGCCTTTTTAGGTGCATTAGCTAATGGGCATTCTTTCAACTGCCCTTCTTTTCTCTAAACTGAATAGTGTAAAGTGAGGATGAAAATTCAGGCCAGGCGCGGTGGCTCAAGCCTGTAATCCCAGCACTTTGGGAGGCCGAGACGGGCGGATCACGAGGTCAGGAGATCGAGACCATCCTGGCTAAAACGGTGAAACCCCGTCTGTACTAAAAAAATACAAAAAACTAGCCGGGCGAGGTGGCGGGCGCCTGTAGTCCCAGCTACTCTGGAGGCTGAGGCAGGAGAATGGCGTAAACCCGGGAGGCGGAGCTTGCAGTGAGCTGAGATCCGGCCACTGCACTCCAGCCCGGGAGACAGAGCGAGACTCCGTCTCAAAAAAAAAAAAAAAAGAAAATTCAAATAAGGGAACAAATAGTTGTGAGAGCCCAGGGTAGGAAGAGTGAATTTGACCTGAGGGTTTGGAGAAAGGTTTGACATAAGAGGTGATGGATGGATGAGGTGGATCTTGAAAAAGAAGCTGGTGTTTACTAGGAAGAGAAAGAACGCATTCTCTGTAGAAAGATGGTAGGTGCAAAAGTGTGGTAGTGGAGGAGTTCACCTTTTTGAAGGGAATGTCCACTGTGTCTTGAATGTAAAATATGTGGGTAAGTTGGGGAGTAGAAATCTTCTAATTAGATAAAGGGCAAGGAAAAGTGTATATTTGGGATGAAGGATGGCCAAGGATGAAGGCATCTCCCAGGCATTATCCTGGCAGGGAGGAGAAGTTGGGTCTTTGGAGAAAGTTCTCTTGCTGATGAAGGAAATTGTCCCTCTAATAGTCCCGCTGCTCTCAAGTGAGCTACCAGAGCTAGGGTCCTGGCTTCTTTAACATGGGACAGAAGAGGCTCACTCTTTTATAAAACATCGTGTCAATTTACAGGGTGGTTGAATGCGAGTTGTTACTTGAAACCCTTCACAGGCACTTACATTTTCTAAAGAGATAGTCAAAATGCCAGAGTAGAAATGGGAATCTTTTGAACCTGTAAAACACAGTTAAATTTTATCTTTCAGGGTCAAAGGAGTGAATGACTTTATTTTTTCCAGAAATTGTTCACAAAAGCCACTTTGCAAGGTCTGGCATGCTGGATGTGTCACACCAAGGGCAGTTGTGTTTTTTATTTGGAAGAGAAAGTGCTGCCGCCACCCCCCTTTTGTTTTAAGAAATGAGTACTTTTAAAAAGTACTTGGCTTTTTAAAAATTTAAAGATGAAATTGCCCACATTCTTATTAACCACCACAGTAATACCAGGCGTTTTCTTTTCTAATGTTTATAGTTAAACCATTTTTGAACCAGGAAATCTGAATTCTGACTCCTTCAGCTGTAAGTTGTATCCATAGACAAGTTATGTAATTTATTTTATTATTTTGTGAGACAGAATCTCGCTCTGTCGCCCAGGCTGGAGTGCAGCGACATGACCTCGGCTCACTGCAACCTCCGCCTCCTGGGTTCAAGTGATTCTCCTGCTTCAGCCTCCCCGAGTAGCTGCGATTATAGGTGCATGCCACCAAACCTGGCTAATTTTTGTAGTTTTAGTAAAGCCAGGGTTTCATTATGTTGACCAGGCTGGTCTCTAACTCCTGAGGTCTGGCGGTCTGCCTGCTTCCGCCTCCCAAAGTGCTGGGATTACAGGCTTGAGCCACTGTGCCTGACCAAGTTATGTAATTTATCTGAGCCTCAGTCTCCTGCTTTGCTCATGGTCGGCATGAGGATGAAATAAAGGACTACATGGAAAGTGCCCGCCACAGAATTGCTCTTTAGTAGCCACCTTCATTGCCATCCAAGCTTATGAATCTGCACCTAGTTGATGGTGAACGTTGTTAGTTTAATGGAATTGGAAGTGAGTGACTCATTCACGAAACTGACAGGCTATGAAACCAGTTTGGACAAGCTTTGCTTTTCTTAAGAAGGTCGAAGACAGCTGTTGCATTTGCTAGAATCATAAACCGATGCCGCATGTTATATGGTCTGTCTTCTAAGGAACATAATGACTTTTCATTTTGAGATTTTGACATTAAAGAAAAATTACAGTTGACCAGAATGTAAGTTCCATAGGGCAGGAGTCTTCTGTCTTTTATTTATTTCTTGTATCACTAGTTCCTGGAGCAATAGCTGGCACATGATAGGTTTTCAGTATCTATTAGTTGAACAAATGAATGGTTAAATAGGCACTCAACAATTTTCTAAAGGAATACACACTGTGCTTTCCATCCACTCACTCATTCATTCAAAAACATGCATGCTGTGTTTACCATGTTCTTGGCATTATGCCATGTCTCTGTGGAGGGGTCAGATGTGAACTGGGCATGAACCCTCATCTCCAGGAGCTTGTAGGGCAATAAGGGAGATAAATCATATTATAAATGCCCCTATTCCAAGAGTGAAATAATAAGTGAGGAGAAAGGTACTTAGACAATATTATGGGAGTTTTTGGGGGGGAGATATCACTGGTAGCTTGCTGAACAAAGGTGTCAATAACATTTGAACAGACTTCTAAAGGTTGTGTATGTTCTTTATTTGGTCAATGAGGAAAAAAATCAACTATTTGTAGAAAAATAAGTTAGATTCTCTCTCTCTCTGCCACACACACACACACACGCGCGCGCACACACACACACACACACACCCCTACCTGTTAACTGAATTGACCAGTCTTCTAACTTAACTAGCCATTTGACTCATTCAAAGTAATGCATCTTTTTTGAGTATCAGGGCTCCTGCATATATTTCTGTGACAAATGAAAAATTAGCCTGGCTAATTCTTACTTCAACAATTCATTAAAACTATGCATCAGTGCCAACATCTCCCTTGCTTCTTTCCCCTTCTCTTCTTCATTAAAACGCAGCAATTATGCAATCCTATTTCTCTGCCCAGGGCTCATTCTAAAAGTGTACTTCTGCAAATGCTGCTGCTGCTGCTGCTGCTGCTGCTGATGATGATGATGATTGGCACCATGGACAGCAGGGGAGGTGGGCAGCCAGCAGGAGCTCCTCTCCTAAATCCAGTTTGGCAAAATGCTTTGTCTGGGATGGGCCATGAATCACTGCCAGTCCCAGCTGCATGGAAAAGCAGGAGTCAGAGGGGGAAGAGAAAAGGAAGAAGCAAGAGGAAGGCAAAGCGGTAAGCTGAATGGATGAATCAGTACATCACGCACTATTAGAGCTCTCGAGAAGCTTTGCTCTAATGTGATCTAATGTTCGCTAATATTCACATGGTACAGATAAAGGAACTGGGGCCAGCACAGTGGCCTGACCTGCTCAGGAGCATGCAGCTGGGGGTGAGAACACCGCGGTTAGCACCATGCTTACTTTTCCATAGCTGCTATGTCCTAACTCCCAAGTGGAGCAGTGGGAGGTGAGTGGTCACAAAGTGAGGCCCTGGAACAGTCCATTTGCAGGTGGAATTTCTTTCTGCCCAGCTGCCTTCTGAGTGACCAAATGACACATAGTATCTGGATCCTGGAAATGAACAAGGTTTCTGCCTTTGAGAAACTAGCCCAAGAAGGAAGGCTGTGCGCAAAGGGGTGAGCAAGCCTGAACAAAGCAGCTGTTGAGCATCAAGAAGAAAAATATAGAGAAGCACAGTTCCACCAGCAACAAGTGTTACCACCTGGATATCTCTTATGCCTGAACTCAATGCTTTCCAAACTAGGCATTGAACTACACCAAATGAAAGCAAACAGAACAGCCCCTCAAACTCCAACCTCCCCCGAGTCTCTCTCAAACACTCTAAAGCTCTGAATTCTCCAAACTCCCCCAACCCTCATTCAAACCCCCAACCTCCCGGAAACCCACAACTCACACACAGAACAACTTTGTGGAGTTGTCAACAGCCTGATTATGGTCAACTTTATTTTCTTCACCTTGAGTGTGGGAGGTATGTTCAGGTCAGAGGACTCTCTCCTCCCTCCTCACTGTGCCCTTCGTGGGGTCCTGGGCAAGATGAGGACAGGATGCTCCGTGTACTTCTCAGGGGCTACAGGAAACAAGTGAGGGGTCTCTCAGGCCCTTTCCCAGCCTACTCCTTCCCCACTCTGGCTCAGTGAGGAGGTCACTTTGGGGGTGCACTTAGTTTCTGGGGTGCTCATTTGGGGAGTGAACATAGTACCTGGAAGGGAGCAAAAGTCTCCCTGAGACCTTTCCCCTGTTTTCTATTTCTGTGTGTGTTGTAGATGCCCTTATACGTTCTTGCTGCTAACTCCAGATGTGGGATGGTGGTGCTCACTTAAGATGTAAGAGGGAGACAGGGTGATGGAGCTGTCCTTAAAGATTCCACCAACATCAAACTCTGTTACAACCTTTCCCATACTTTTATTCTTTTTTAGTCTTTTTTTTTTTTTTTTTTTTTTACCAAGTCATGACAGGAAAAATAAAAAACCACAAAACCCTTTTATCTCAGTGGTCCCCAAACTTTTTGGAATCAGAGATGGGTTTTGTGAAAGACAGTTTTTCCATAGACAGTTTGGGGGATGGTTTTGGGATGAAACTAGTCCAGCTCAGATCATCAGGCATTAGTTATATTCTCATAAGGAGCATGCCACCTAGATCTCTGGCATGTGCAGTTCACAATAGGATTTGCACTGCTGTGAAAATCTACTGTTGCCGTTGATCTGATAGGTGGTGGAGCTCAGGCCATAATACTAGCTTGTCTTCTGCTCACCTCCTGCTATGCGGCCAGGTTCCTAACAGGCCATGGACTGGTGCCAGTCCATGACCTGAGGGTCAGTGTCCCCTGTTTTATCCAGTGTTCTTTCCCAGCCTCACAGCAGACAACATTCATGGTGTACTTACTGTGTACTATTCTAAGTGTTTTGCATGTTTTGTATGATCCTTTTGAGGGAAGTACTCTTATTATTACACATCCGACATATGAGAAGATTGAGGTACAGAGAGGTTCAGTAACCTGCCTATGCATCAGGTGAGGGGTGGAGACCACATTGGAAGTCAGGCAGAGCATGCAAAGTGCATGCTCTTAATGAGCTCTCTATCTTTTTGTTTCAGTCTTACAATGTGGCTCCTTAAATCTTAGAAGCTAAGAATTTGATATCCCAGGTTCTTCCTGTAATAATTTCCCCATGTATTTTTTTTTTTTTTTTTTTTTTTTTTTTT
>NC_045440.1:135350118-135353818 GCF_002776525.5 Piliocolobus tephrosceles | reverse complement strand
TTTTTTTTTTTTTTTTTTGAGAAAGAGTTTCACTCTGTTGCCCAGGCAGGAGTGCAGTGGTGTAATCTCGGCTCACTGCAACTTTCACCTCCTGGATTCAAGCTATTCTCCTGTCTCAGCCTCACAAGTAGCTGGGATTACAGGTATGGGTTTGGATTACAGGTATGGGATTACAGGTATGGGTACCAAACAGGATTATGCAAGCATGTTTCCATATCCAGCTAATTTTTGTACTTTTAGTAGAGACAGGGTTTCATCATGTTGGCCATGCTGGTGTCGAACTCTGAACTCAGGTGATCCACCAGCATCAGCCTCCCAATGTACTGGGATTACAGGCATGAGCCACCGTGCCTGACCTCTTGATCTATTTTTGTTTGAATGGTGCAGGTCACAGGACACAAGGTACATGTGGAAGCGGAGGTGGAGAAAAACCATCAATGACTCAACATATCTAGTGACTTTACACGTCGTAAATATTTTGAGAATTTACACAGCATAAATATTTTGAGAAGATTAATTTGAAAAGCATGGTAATATAAGACCATTATTTAATGGAGAGACAGGTCCCTATTGTTTTGTTGGGTCCTGTGGGTTACTTATGTCTAGCTACTTCTTTGCTTCTGATGAGGCACCTGAGTGAAGTCAGGACTGAAACAGGAATGGACAGATCAAAGGGGTACAAGGCCTGCGGGCCCACGTGTCTCCACTCTCCAGTCTTTAATATGTGGTAGATAAAGCTCATCAATCATGGCCACATTTTCTGGTGAATCCAGATGCTGCCTCCGGCTTCTCAGTCTTCTGCTAATAAAGCAGCTTTTACTGCAGAGTAAAGTTTGCATAGAAGACAAAATCCACTTACTATGGCTAACTTAAAAGTAATGAAAGGGATATGAGCATAGATGAGCACAAAGCTAGATAACCTGAATTACAAAATGTGGCATGCTATCTGAGATTTGGAGGCCCTAACCCCTTCTTGCCCCGCATCTATTTGTTGCGGCGGTTGCCAGCTAAGCCAGGGGTGTCCAATCTTTTGACTTCCCTGGACCACTTTGGAAGAAGAAGAGTTGCCTTGGGCCACACATGAAATACACTAACACTAACAATAGCTGATGAGCAAAAAAGACAAAAAACAAACAAAGCCGGGCGCGGTGGCTCAAGCCTGTAATTCCAGCACTTTGGGAGGCCAAGGCGGGCGGATCACAAGGTCAGGAGATCGAGACCATCCTGGCTAACACGGTGAAACCCCGTCTCTACTAAAAAATACAAAAAACTAGCCGGGCGAGGTGGCGGGCGCCTGTAGTCCCAGCTACTCCGGAGGCTGAGGCAGGAGAATGGCGTAAAACCCGGGAGGCGGAGCTTGCAGTGAGCTGAGATCCGGCCACTGCACTCCAGCCCAGGAGACACAGCAAGACTCCGTCTCAAAAAAAAAAAAAAAAAAAAAAAAAAAACAACAAAACACACACACACAACTCACAATGTTTTAAAAAAGTTTAAGAATTTGTGTTGGGCTGCATTCAAAGCTGTCCTGGGCTGCATGTGGCCTGTGGGCTGGGAGCTGGGCAAGCCTGAGCTAAGCACATAATCCATGAGCACAGCTGAGACTTCTGGAAGCCTTGAAATCCACGTTCAAGAAAGCCCAAGGCATTCCTTCTTCTATCTTTTGAAAGGTTGACTTTCAATTCTAGACCAACTGTCTTTTGCATCATTAAACCCCACCCCTGGGGAGAACTTACCTCACCCCAAGTGTGTGCTGATATCCCTGAGCTATGGAAGGGTAGTTATCTTCCCAGTAAAAGACAGAAAACATGGACGTGGGGAGCATTTCAGTAAAGCAGAACTTCATGGAGCAAAGGTGTCCCATATCTTACCTCACTCATGTATGGGTCTTACTACATTCTGGGCACCATTCTAACTCTCTTGCATATAACTCATTGGGTTCCTCACAACAATTGTATGTCAATGGTTATATCCTTATTACTGATGGGGTGACTGAGGCACAGACAGGTTATGTAACTTGTCACAGGTTATATAGCAAATAAGTGCCAAAATGAACCTAGAATCCAAAAAGTCTGGTTTCTGAGCTATATGGTTCTCACGTTACTAATTAATAGCCTTAGATAAGAAATGACAGAAAGTCCCAACCACAGTGATACTAAGGCTGTCTTAGGAATGGAAGAGCTGTTCTGTTTTACCTGGCCATGTATCTGGTGGGCTTATGCTTGGGTTTTGAAAGGAGGACTTGATAGTGGGGGGCTGGAGGTGAAGGAATGCATAGTAATAAAGTACATGCTATGTGCCAGGGACTATGTTGAGTGCCTTTATCAGTGGTTTCTCCTATTTCTTCCTTTGTGTCCTACCATTATCCCTCTCTCACAAGTGATCCCTGGGAAGGAAATTAACTCTTTCAAGCCCACTCAGCTAGACAGGGGTGGAGTTAGAATTCAAAGCCCACCTTATCTGCCTTTGGACTTAGTACTTCATTCCACTCTAGGGAGTTAAAGGTGAACATCCATCTCCAAAGGAAAAAAAGGAAGTTAACTTGGTCGTTTAGAACTCTGGTGCTTTGCCATTTGAAGGACTCCTTTAATATCCAATCTTGAAGATCTAGCATCATCTCCTAGCTTCTCTGGGACCTGGGGAGAGATAGTGAGAGGCTGGTAGGGGTGAGGAGAGCTTGTGAAATCTTTGCTAAATTTATCAGAATCCAGTAATTACTGAGCCAGTATTAGTGATCCTGGACTACTCTCTGTGCTTCATGACCTTAGCCAAGGTTTTGCTACAAGGCAATTAAATGCTCCAACTTGAAATAAGTTAGATTTAAGAAAAGAGAAAGAAATAACAAAGTGTAGAAGCTCAAACTCAAGATAATCCTTCATTTTGAGCTGCTTTCTGCAACTGAGAATGAGAATGAGATCAGCATTTTCTACCTGTTTTATTGGGAAGTAAGTCATGGCTTCTTAGAAGCGCTGCAGCTCTATCATTGTCAAGGTTACAGCCTAATCATTTATTAAGGGGGAATAGAAGTGCTGTTTGGGGAGAGCGTCTGTGTCCCTGAGTCCATCTTGACTTACCTAAACTTTAACATTCTTTCTCTTACAGAATAGTCTCTGATTTTTCCTTCAGAAGATCTCAGTATTTTCCCCCTAACTACCAGGCCAAGTTGAGGGGCTGCCTGACATCTAGACTCTCATTCTCAGCATTATTAAAAATTGGATTTCTCGAACAGAAAACCAAACACTGTATGTTCTCACTTATAAGTGGGAGCTGAACAATGAGAACACATGGACACAGGGAGGGGAACAACACTTGCTGGGGCCTGTCGGAGGAGGGTGAGGGGGGAGAGCATTAGGGAAAAGAGCTAATGCATGCTGGGCTTAATACTTAGGTGATGGGTTGATAGGTGCAGCAAACCACCGTAGCACACGTTTCCCTATGTAACAAACCTGCACATTCTGCACATGTACCCTGGAACATAAAACAAATAAAATAATTATAAAAAATAATTAATTAATTTTAAAAATTGGATTTCTCAATCCTCTGACTTCCCTTAATTTTATTGATTCAAGTTCCTAAAAATTCCCAGTCCACAAAAAGTGGTATTTCTGAAAAGAAAACCTTAGAGGTTATAGGATCCACTTTATTTTCTGTCTGTTCATCCATCCACCCATCCATCCATCCATCCATCCATCCATCCATCCAT
>NC_045440.1:135339909-135350108 GCF_002776525.5 Piliocolobus tephrosceles | reverse complement strand
CCACCCATCCATCCATCCATCCATCCATCCATCCATCCATCCATCACAAACACTCACTGAGTGCCCATCCTGTGAAAGCTGGAGCAATGAAAAGTATAAAGTATAAAGGCATGAGGTTATTACAAGCTTGGCCTGTTTGAGACCAATGTGGTTGGAGAGTAGGGAAACAGAGGGTTACCAGAGAGGGAGGCAGGGGCCACCAGAGCAAATGTTGTGGACTTTAGTCTAATTACAATAGAATGTTATTGCCGTGTTCTATGCAGAAGGTAACTCTAAGTTGATTTTATTTTAAGACTACTCTCCAGCTTCTTTTGGAGAACAGATTACAAACTACAAATAGAGAGGCGAGTTAAGAGGCATTACAACAACCCAAGCAAGATGATGACTTGGCTGGTGGTAGGGGACAGCAATGGAGTCTGAAATAAGCAATTGTATGAAGAGGCAATTTGTAGGTCATGCCAACAGAACTTGCTGATGGGCAAGAGGTAGATAGGTAAGGAAAGAGAGAGGAATGTCAGATTTTCGGCTTCAGTAACTGAATAACTGCTGAGAAAGGGCAAGCTGAGGTTTAGGCAAGATCGGAGAATCTAAGGTCTTTTCAAGTTTAACTGTCCTTGCCCCTCAGTGGAGGCAGAAAGCAGATGCAAAGCTGCCTCCCTGCTTAGCCTAGACTGTATTTTAAGATGTTCTTTGGGGAGCAGCTGCGGCAGTCACAGGACCAGAGTCGGAGTGTGCATGAAGCTCCAGTGAGGGCTGAGAGGCGAGAATCTTGGCATCTGGGCCAAGTCCTGGAGCTGATTTGCTGAACTGGCACAGCAGAAGTGGAGACTCTCTCTGAGAGTAGGCTGCCTGGTCTAGAGCCACATCCCACATCCTGTATTGTGTCCTTCGCTGCCTCAAGGGCACACAGGGACTAATTAGGGGATGCCAAGAGCCACCTTTAGTGCCTTGGAAAAATCTGGACTAGAGAAATTATCACCATTTCAATCACTTTCATTTATACAGTGGCATTAGGGTTCACTATGTATGTTCACATACATTATATCATTTGCTTCTTATAATCTGGAAGAAGTAGGTTCACTTGTCTATATTTTATAAATGGAGAAACTTTTTTTTTTCTTTCTACATTCGTTTTTGGTTCAGAAGGTACATGTGAAAGTTTGTTACATGGGCAAATTGTGTGCTGTTGAGACTTGCTGTATGAATGATTTCATCACCAAGGTAGTGAGCACAGTATTTAATAGGTAGCCTTCCAACCCATGCTCCCCTCCCACCCTTCCTGCTCAAGCAGTCCCCAGAGTCTGTGGTTCCTATCTTTGTGTCCATGTGTAGTCAATGTTTAGCTCCCACGTGAGACTATACACAGAGCCAATCAGACAATCAGTGCTGGGGTTGATGAGAGAGAGGCTACATCTCTCTCATTTACATATACATATTCCATGGTGTATATGCAAACGATATACATATTCACCATGAAGGCTATTTTCACAGTCTCTCACGGGTGGTCTGCTCCCTTCAGGATGCCTTAAGAAAGAGAGGGTATGGTAAGGATTACTGCATATTGGAATGTTGCTAACCTGAGATGCTACCAGGAGCACCCTGGATACAGGGATGGCTATTGTGTTTCTTTCTCATTAATTACATAGTTTCTAGGTACCTCCATTTCTTTCTGTCTCTCTGACCCATTCTCTTACTTACTGGCCAGTATTCTCAGTCACCTCCATAGCAAATTGCAGAGGAGACTTGTGTAACTGACTTTGCTGATTACTCTTCCCCTCCTTCAGGTTTTTGCTCCAGGCTACTTCAGGGAATCACTGACCAGGCTATTGATGGGACATTTTGGATCAGATTTCCTTCTTGGTTCAGTTATTCTCCTCTGAGCAAAGACTGGTAGTGCTCCTTCCCTGAGGAGGAAATTGCACATGGGCCAGTAGTTTAAGGCAGAAGGGACAAGTACCATGAGTGGTCCATTTAGTATACTGAGCATTTAGTGTATTGAGAAAACATAGGGTTTTGGAGACAGCCCCTGCAGATCAGATATCTGCATAGCTCAAAGAGGGAGTGTAAATCTCCGTCTCCTTTGTAACTACTAGATTTCTTTGTAAGAATGGGGGAATACATATTTTTTCTCGTAAGTTTACTTTCACTGATTGTTTTTCATTTTTGCTTGGCTTTTTAATCCTATGGAAAAGGCAGCAGATATCAAAATTACATGAAAACAAAATTGGCCAAATCCCTTTAAAACAACCTAACAATTAAAGCAACTCTAGAAATAGATGATGAGTTTGTGCTTCTCCGTTTATAGATGAAACCATGATGACCCAGAGAGGGGAAGTGACCTACCCAAGGTCATAGTCAATTATTGGCAAAGCTGTGAATCAAACTCACATCCCTTGACTCTTTGGGGACCTTTGAATCTCATACTGTGGGCATATATGGAGGGTCGGATGACACAAGTGAGGAAAGAATATTGGCCTGAGCTATTTGCATTTGGCAGACTTTCCTGGTCTTCTCTGTTGACTCAGATCTGGGACAAGTCTCCTCCTGCTTTCCCCCAGCATTGGCCTGGGCCAGCTGCAGGTTCCCACTGTGAGGTGACCATGTGGAGAGGTAGGCTGAGCATTTTCATTTCATAGGCCATTAGTTTTTGGCACGGTAACTTTTCCAGTACCCTTGGCCTCGCAGGTCTTATGTCGCCTGCTAGTTTGGAGGAAAAGGCTATGGTCTGGGAATCTGGATGGATAGAGCAAATTAACAGGGCTGAATTTGTTTGGCAGAAAACTTGCCATTGGCTGCTGAGAATTTCACCCAGAGATGACCTGTCCTGATTTTGACTTTTTCCCTCCCTCAAACCTTTGTTTATTCACTGTTCTCCAAGGTGAGAAAGACACAGGGAGACAGAAAGGGAGACTGAGAGAGATATAAGGAGACAAAAAACCCAAAACCATAAGGAACCTGTGAAAATAAACAACATGCAAGAGGGAATAGACAGCCAGAGGGATCAGAAAGACAGGGAAGAAAACAGAATGATTTAGTGACAAGGGGAAAAGAAGAAAGAGCTCTAGATGGAAGAGATGCATGGTGCCATAGAATAGAATTTAGAGATTCTAACAAGATCCTCTGATGGTGTTAAAGAGATAAATTTCTCCAAGGTCATCTAGAGCTAAGGCGCAGAGCAAGTACTGGAAACCAAAATGTCTAATTCTTTCTCTGGAAAGTATTTAGTTTCCTGCAATCAAAAATATCTGATAAATATTTATTGGGTAAATATAAGGAGGCTGAGCTCATCAAGGGACTCCAACCATGTCAAATAAGCCATGCTTGAAGTTGGTAATAGTCTGGAAAAGAGAAGCCTCCAGAGAATGTGACCAGTGCCTTCAAATATTTGCAGGACCACCATTTGGAATAATGCTTAGATTTAATATATTTGTGGTTTAGGATTAAACCAGGACCAGTCAGTAGAAGCAAGAGGTAGATGGCTTTAGGGTCAATATCAATCGTCTACACAATCAGAGAAGCACATTGCTCACACCTGAAGGTTCGTAAGAAACATCTAAACTACCAGTTTGCAGAAATGTTATAGCTGGAATTGAAGCATTCATATGCAATGAAGGCAATGCCTCTCTTCATGCCTTGTCTCTATACTTGGAATGTTGTCTTTTGTTTGGCAATGTCTACCTAATTTTGAAGATTCCTAATCAGTGATCATCCATGAATGGGTGCAGACCACCCAAATGTCCCCTGAAAGTGGATACGGAGGTGTTTGTGTCTGCGTGTGGGAGGGGATTGGATTATCTTGGTCAACGCACCACCCCAGCTCTTTTTCTTGGGTAGTTCTGGGTAGACTTTATCAATGAGATGAACTTAGGCAAGATTTGAAAGGCAGCATAATTAAAGACGAGGCCATTGAAAGTTGTGGTGACCAGATGGTGGCTTTGCAGACCTCTTTATGAGTTCCCACATCATAGCTGAGACCAAAGTGCAGATTTCTGAGTCCCACTCAATTCCTATTGGATCAGAATCTTAAGATTTGAGAAATCACTTGGAAGGGGCCAGTTAGGATTCAGAGTAGAAGTTTTCTTCTTAGTAACTTCAGTATATGGAGTGAGGGAGAAAAGGCAACTTAGGGATAACATGGAGAGTATGAATAAGCACTGACTACCCAAATTTTGGTACTGACTGGTGGTAATCCCCCAGACAGTGTGCCTTGCTATGAGGCCTGGGTTTGAATCCTGGGGTCCTCCATTTTCTATCTTTGTAAATTTGAAAAGTTTTAAACCTCTTTGATCCTATTTTCCTTTGTAAAGTGGGGATAGTAGTGTCAATCTCACAGGGTTGGATGTTTGCTCCCATTTGTGTATGCATCCATGAAACATTTATTGAGCACCTACAATATGCCAGGCCATTCAATCTAAATTACTGGTACCATTGCCTTTTCTTTTTAACCTATCGCAGGGTGGTTTTAGAGGTCAGATGTAACAATCTTTGTGTATTTCCAAATTCAATACTCAAAATGGTGAGCATTACAGATTCTTCAGCAAATTTTCATATCTCTTTTCTTCTGGAAATAGTCCCTGCTCGTCCATATTCAGGGATGGGTGCCGATCCAGGCATAGCCAACCACTAGGTCCCATTCTCTTGGATGTAGTAATTGTAGTAGGGATTGGCAGGTGGCCCATGCAAGGTCAATCAGATCTATTTTTTGGGATTGTTATAAGGACATTAAGATGTTTTCATTGTCCTGGAGGAGTATGAGGAAAGAAGTCTAAAGCTGCTGGTACCATACTTTCACCACATAGAGAAAGTGGGACTATAGATGTGATAGAGGAGAAGCTTCTTGTCTCTACCCCTATGGTTGCCATGAGGAAGGAATTTCCCATAAACACTCTTGGCCTTTCACCCTCACGCACTCAGTCTCAGGGAAGCTGAACTACATCTGACCTGGTAGGTATGGGAAGACAACCAAGGTAAACAAAACCCTACATAGAGCTTTGCTCCTCTAGGGGCAGGGCAGAAAGGCAAACTGCTTCCTCCTTTTCTGCTCTTCGTCCTCTTGGAAACCAGCTGCATGCCATGCAGGAGACAATATAGCTCACCCAGTGTTGTCTGGGTAAGTAAATCTACCTAATTCTGAAATTCACAGTCCCTTTGCCTTCCATGTTAAACAACATCCTCTCACCTAGCCTTTCTCAATAACAAAAATGGCATTTGGGTCAACCTTAGGACATTTGTTGTTTGTTCGTTTGTTTTGATTCTTTATTTGTTCAGACTCTTAGGAAGAAAGTTGCCATTATTTGGGAGCACTTATCAGATACTTCAGTAGTAAAAGGGTATGCTGGGGCAAATAGAAATGAGACAATGAAGGAAGAAAAAGAAGGTCTTGCAAAATAAGGCTCTTGTTTCTGAGAGTCACTCTTATAGTTTACAAGCTACCTAGGTATTCTTTCCAGCTATTTCAACCAGTATATTTCAATTGCACTTTACCTATCTGAAATGGGTTTCTGTCAGTAGAGAACAAATAGTCCGAATATGGGCAGTTTCTTTCCTCATTTGCAATAATGTCTCTTATAATTTCAAATTGGGCCATTCTAATGGATGTGTAGTGGTATCTTATTGTTGTTTTAGTTTGTAATTCCCTAATGGCACATGATAGTGAGCATCTTTTCATGTGCTTATTTGCCATCAGTATTTCTTTTGGTGAGGTGTCTGTTCAGATCTTTTGCCCATGTTTCAGTTGGGTTGTTTTCTTATTGTTGACATTTGGGAGTTGTTTATTTTGGATATCAGTCCTTTATCAGATATGTGTGTTGCAAACATATTTTGCCAGTGTATGATTTGTCTTTGCATCCACAATGTCTGCCTCACAAGCAAAATTCTTTAATTTCAATGAAGCCCCATTTATCAATTATTTCTTTCAGAAATCATGCCTTTGGGAGCTTTATCTAAAAAGCCATTGCCAAATCCAAGGTCACATATGTTTCACCTATGTTATCTTTGAGGAGTTTTATAGTATCATATTTTACATTTAGAATTATGATTCATTTGGAATTAATTTTTGTGAAAGGTGTAAGGTCAGTGTCTAGATTTATTGTATTTTTTTACATGTACATGTGCAGTTGTTTCAGCCGCATTTTGTGAAAAGACTTGCCTTTCTCCATCGAATCACCTTTGTTTCTTTGGCAAAATCAGTTGATTATATTTCTGTGGGTCTATTTTTGAGATCTCTATTCTGCTCCACTGATCTACTTGTCTGTTCTTTGCCAATAGCACACTATTTTGCTTGCTCTAGCTTTATAGTAAGTTTTGAAGTTGAGCGGTGTCTATCCTCTGACTTAGTTTATCTCCTTCAATATGATGCTGGCTATTCGGGGTCATTTATATTTCGATATAAACCTGAGAATCAGTTTGTCGATATTCACAAAATAATTTGCTGGGATTTTAATTGAGATTGCATTAAATTTATAAATCTACCTGTGAGAAACAGACATCTTAACAGTATTGAGTCTTCCTATCCATGAACATGGAATAATTCTCCATTTATTTAGATCATTGGTTTCTTTTGTCGGAGGTTTGTAGTTTTCCTGATAATGTTCTTGTATGTATTTTGTTAGATTTATACCTAAGTATTTTATTTTTTAATGCTAACATAAATGATACTGGTTTTTAATTTTAAACTTCTGTTCTTTGCTGGAATATAGGAAAAAATTGACTTTGATATATTGACTTCATATATTGGAACCACTGTATAGTTGCTCAGTTTCTTTAGTAGATATAGACCTATTCACATTCTCTATTTCTCTTTGAATTTTGGTAGATTTTGTCTTTCAAAGAATAGGTCCATTTTATGTAAGTTATCAAATTTGGGTATGGAGTTTTTTTGTTTTTTTGTTTTTTTTTGTTTTTTTTTTTTGAGACAGAGTCCGGCTCTGTCGCCCAGGCTGGAGTGCAGTGGCGCGATCTCGGCTCACTGCAAGCTCCGCCTCCCGGGTTTACACCATTCTCCTGCCTCAGCCTCCCGAGTAGCTGGGACTACAGGCGCCCGCCATCTCGCCTGGCTAATTTTTTGTATTTTTTAGTAGAGACGGGGTTTCACCGTGTTAGCCAGGATGGTCTCGATCTCCTGACCTCGTGATCCACCCATCTCGGCCTCCCAAAGTGCTGGGATTACAGGCTTGAGCCACCGCGCCCGGCTGGAGTTTTTTTAAATAATTTCCTTATTATTTATTTAATTTCTGCAATGTCATAGAGAGAGCCCTCTTTCATTTCTGATATTAATAATTTGTATCTTATTTCTTTTATTTTCTTAGTTTGCTTGGCTAGTGGTTTATCAATTTAATTGATTTTTTCAGAGAATCAGCTCTTGGTTTTTAAAATTTTCTCTATTTGATTTCCTGTTTTCAATTTTATTGATTTCAGCTATAATTTTTTTTTTTTTTTTTTTAGACAGTGTCTTGCTCTGTGCCCCAGGCTGGAGTGCAGTGGCCAGATCTTGGCTCACTGCAAGCTCCGCCCCCCGGGTTCACGCCATTCTCCTGCCTCAGCCTCCCGAGTACCTGGGACTACAGGCGCCCGCCACCATGCCCCGCTAATTTTCTTGTATTTTTAGTAGAGACGGGGTTTCACCGTGTTAGCCAGGATAGTCTCGATCTCCTGACCTCATGATCCGCCCGCCTCAGCCTCCCAAAGTGCTGGGATTACAGGCTTGAGCCACTGCGCCCGACCTCAGCTATAATTTTTAATATTTATTTTATCCCTTTCTATTTTCAATTTTTTTTGTAGAGACAAAGTCTCACCCAGGTTGGTCTTGAACTCTGGGGCCTCAGGCAATCTTCCTTCTGCAGTCTTCCACATTGCTAGGATTACAGGCATGAGCCACCAAGTGTGGCCCCTTCTTTTTACTTTGGATTTAATTTGCTCTTTTTTTTAAAATACAATTTATTAGATGGATGCTTAGGTTATTGATTTTAGGTCTCTCTTCTTTTTTAGTATATGCATTCAATGCTATATATTTCCCTCTGGGTACTGTTCTCACTGCATCGCACATATTATGAGAAATTGTATTTTCCACAAGAGAAAGCAGGAAAGATCTAAAATTGACACCCTAACATCACAATTAAAAGAACTAGAGAAGCAAGAGCAAACAAATTCAAAAGCTAGCAGAAGGCAAAAAATAACTAAGATCAGAGCAGAACTGAAGGAGATAGAGACACAAAAAAACGCTTCAAAAAAATCAGTGAATCCAGGAGATGCCTTTTTGAAAAGATCAACAAAATTGATAGACCACTAGCAAGACTAATAAAGAAGGAAAGAGAGAAGAATGAAATAGATGCAATAAAAAAATGATAAAAGGGATATCACCACCGATCCCACAGAAATACAAACTGCCATCAGAGAATACTATAAACACCTCTACACAAGTAAACTAGAAAACCTAGCAGAAATGGATAAATGCCTGGACACATACACCCTTGGAAGACTAAACCAGGAAGAAGCTGAATCCTTGAATAGAGCAATAACAGGCTATGATATTGAGGCAATAATTAATAGCCTACCAAACAAAAAAAAGTCCAGGAACAGGCGGATTCACAGCCGAATTCTACCAGAGGTACAAAGAGGGGCTGGTACCATTCCTTCTGAAACTATTCCAATCAACTGAAAAAGAGGGAATCCTCCCTAACTCATTTTATGAGGCCAGCATCATCCTGATACCAAAGCCTGGCAGAGACACAACAAAAAAAGAGAATTTTAGACCAATATCCCTGATGAACATTGATGCAAAAATCCTCAATAAAATATTGGCAAACTGAATCCAGCAGCACATCAAAAAGCTTATCCACCATGATCAAGTGGGCTTCATCCCTGGGATGCAAGGCTGGTTCAACATATGCAAATCAATAAACATAATCCAGCATACAAACAGAACCAAAGACAAAAACCACATGATTATCTCAATAGATGAAGAAAAGGCTTTTGACAAAATTCAGCAGCCCTTCATGCTAAAAACTCTCAATAAAGTAGGTATTGATGGAGCATATCTCAAAATAATAAGAGCTATTTATGACAAACCCACAGCCAATATCATACTGAATGGGCAAAAACTGGAAGCATTCCCTTTGAAAACTGGCACAAGACAGGGATGCCCTCTCTCACCACTCCTATTCAACATAGTGTTGGAAGTTCTGGCCAGGGCAATCAGGCAGGAGAAAGAAATAAAGGGTATTCAATTAGGAAAAGAGGAAGTCAAATTGTCCCTGTTTGCAGATGACATGATTGTATATTTAGAAAACCCCATCGTCTCAGCCCCAAATCTCCTTAAGCTGATAAGCAACTTCAGCAAAGTCTCAGGATACAAAATTAATGTGCAAACATCACAAGCATTCTTATATACCAATAACAGACAAACAGAGAGCCAAGTAATGAGTGAACTCGCATTCACAATTGCTTCAAAGAGAATAAAATACTGGGAATCCAAGTTACAAAGGATGTGAAGGACCTCTTCAAGGAGAACTACAAACCACTGCTTAATGAAATAAGAGAGGACACAAACAAATGGAAGAACATTCCATGCTCATGGATAGGAAGAAGAATCAATATCATGAAAATGGCCATACTGCCCAAGGTAATTTATAGATTCAATGCCATCCCCATCAAGCTACCAATGACTTTCTTCATAGAATTGGAAAAAACTACTTTAAAGTTCATATGGAACCAAAAAAGAGCTTGCATTGCCAAGGCAATCCTAAGTCAAAAGAACAAAGCTGGAGGCATCATGCTACCTGACTTCAAACTATACTACAAGGCTACAGTAACCAAAACAGCATGGTACTGGTACCAAAACAGACATACAAATCAATGGAATAGAACAGAGCCCTCAGAAATAATACTGATAATACCGCACATCTACAACCATCTGATCTTTGACAATCCTGACAAAAACAAGAAATGGGGAAAGGATTCCCTATTTAATAAATAGTGCTGGGAAAACTGGTTAGCCATATGTAGAAAGCTGAGACTGGATCCCTTCCTTACATTTTATACAAAAATTAATTCAAGATGGATTAACGACTTAAATGTTTGACCTAAAACCATAAAAACCCTAGAAGAAAACCTAAGCAATACCATTCAGGACATAGGCATGGGCAAGGGCTTCATGTCTAAACACCAAAAGCAATGGCAACAAAAGGCAAAATTGACAAATG
>NC_045440.1:135336718-135339509 GCF_002776525.5 Piliocolobus tephrosceles | reverse complement strand
TTTTTTTTTTTTTTTTTTTTTTTTTTTTTTGAGACAGAGTCTTGCTCTGTGCCCCAGGCTGGAGTGCAGTGGCCAGATCTTGGCTCACTGCAAGCTCCGCCCCCCGGGTTCACGCCATTCTCCTGCCTCAGCCTCCCGAGTACCTGGGACTACAGGCGCCCGCCACCATGCCCGGCTAATTTTCTTGTATTTTTAGTAGAGACGGGGTTTCACCGTGTTAGCCAGGATAGTCTCGATCTCCTGACCTCATGATCCGCCCGCCTCAGCCTCCCAAAGTGCTGGGATTACAGGCTTGAGCCACTGCGCCCGACCTCAGCTATAATTTTTAATATTTATTTTATCCCTTTCTATTTTCAATTTTTTTTGTAGAGACAAAGTCTCACCCAGGTTGGTCTTGAACCCTGGGGCCTCAGGCAATCTTCCTTCTGCAGTCTTCCACATTGCTAGGATTACAGGCATGAGCCACCAAGTGTGGCCCCTTCTTTTTACTTTGGATTTAATTTGCTCTTTTTTTTTTTTAATACAATTTATTAGATGGATGCTTAGGTTACTGATTTTAGGTCTCTCTTCTTTTTTAGTATATGCATTCAATGCTATATATTTCCCTCTGGGTACTGTTCTCACTGCATCCCACATATTATGAGAAATTGTATTTTCCACAAGAGAAAGCAGGAAAGATCTAAAATTGACACCCTAACATCACAATTAAAAGAACTAGAGAAGCAAGAACAAACACATTCAAAAGCTAGCAGAAGGCAAAAAATAACTAAGATCAGAGCAGAACTGAAGGAGATAGAGACACAAAAAAACGCTTCAAAAAAATCAATGAATCCAGGAGATGCCTTTTTGAAAAGATCAACAAAATTGATAGACCGCTAGCAAGACTAATAAAGAAGGAAAGAGAGAAGAATGAAATAGATGCAATAAAAAAATGATAAAAGGGATATCACCACCGATCCCACAGAAATACAAACTGCCATCAGAGAATACTATAAACACCTCTACACAAGTAAACTAGAAAACCTAGCAGAAATGGATAAATGCCTGGACACATACACCCTTGGAAGACTAAACCAGGAAGAAGCTGAATCCTTGAATAGAGCAATAACAGGCTATGATATTGAGGCAATAATTAATAGCCTACCAAACAAAAAAAAGTCCAGGAACAGGCGGATTCACAGCCGAATTCTACCAGAGGTACAAAGAGGGGCTGGTACCATTCCTTCTGAAACTATTCCAATCAACTGAAAAAGAGGGAATCCTCCCTAACTCATTTTATGAGGCCAGCATCATCCTGATACCAAAGCCTGGCAGAGACACAACAAAAAAAGAGAATTTTAGACCAATATCCCTGATGAACATTGATGCAAAAATCCTCAATAAAATATTGGCAAACTGAATCCAGCAGCACATCAAAAAGCTTATCCACCATGATCAAGTGGGCTTCATCCCTGGGATGCAAGGCTGGTTCAACATATGCAAATCAATAAACATAATCCAGCATACAAACAGAACCAAAGACAAAAACCACATGATTATCTCAATAGATGAAGAAAAGGCTTTTGACAAAATTCAGCAGCCCTTCATGCTAAAAACTCTCAATAAAGTAGGTATTGATGGAGCATATCTCAAAATAATAAGAGCTATTTATGACAAACCCACAGCCAATATCATACTGAATGGGCAAAAACTGGAAGCATTCCCTTTGAAAACTGGCACAAGACAGGGATGCCCTCTCTCACCACTCCTATTCAACATAGTGTTGGAAGTTCTGGCCAGGGCAATCAGGCAGGAGAAAGAAATAAAGGGTATTCAATTAGGAAAAGAGGAAGTCAAATTGTCCCTGTTTGCAGATGACATGATTGTATATTTAGAAAACCCCATCGTCTCAGCCCCAAATCTCCTTAAGCTGATAAGCAACTTCAGCAAAGTCTCAGGATACAAAATTAATGTGCAAACATCACAAGCATTCTTATATACCAATAACAGACAAACAGAGAGCCAAGTAATGAGTGAACTCGCATTCACAATTGCTTCAAAGAGAATAAAATACTGGGAATCCAAGTTACAAAGGATGTGAAGGACCTCTTCAAGGAGAACTACAAACCACTGCTTAATGAAATAAGAGAGGACACAAACAAATGGAAGAACATTCCATGCTCATGGATAGGAAGAAGAATCAATATCATGAAAATGGCCATACTGCCCAAGGTAATTTATAGATTCAATGCCATCCCCATCAAGCTACCAATGACTTTCTTCATAGAATTGGAAAAAACTACTTTAAAGTTCATATGGAACCAAAAAAGAGCTTGCATTGCCAAGGCAATCCTAAGTCAAAAGAACAAAGCTGGAGGCATCATGCTACCTGACTTCAAACTATACTACAAGGCTACAGTAACCAAAACAGCATGGTACTGGTACCAAAACAGACATACAAATCAATGGAATAGAACAGAGCCCTCAGAAATAATACTGATAATACCGCACATCTACAACCATCTGATCTTTGACAATCCTGACAAAAACAAGAAATGGGGAAAGGATTCCCTATTTAATAAATAGTGCTGGGAAAACTGGTTAGCCATATGTAGAAAGCTGAGACTGGATCCCTTCCTTACATTTTATACAAAAATTAATTCAAGATGGATTAACGACTTAAATGTTTGACCTAAAACCATAAAAACCCTAGAAGAAAACCTAAGCAATACCATTCAGGACATAGGCATGGGCAAGGGCTTCATGTCTAAACACCAAAAGCAATGGCAACAAAAGGCAAAATTGACAAATG
>NC_045440.1:135296575-135336618 GCF_002776525.5 Piliocolobus tephrosceles | reverse complement strand
CTTCTCAAAAGAAGACATTTATGCAGCCAACAGACGCATGAAAAAAATGCTCGTCATCACTGGCCATCAGAGAAATGTAAATCAAAACCACAATGAGATACCATCTCACACCAGTTAGAATGGCAATCATTAAAAAGTCAGGGAACAATAGGTGCTGGAGAGGATGTGGAGAAATAGGAACACTTTTACACTGTTGGTGGGACTGTAAACTGTAAACTTGTTCAACCATTGTGGAATACAGTGTGGCATTCCTCAGGGATCTAGAACTTGAAATACCATTTGACCCAGCCATCCCATTACTGGGTATATTCCCAAAGGATTATAAATCATGGTTCTATAAAGACACATGAACACGTATGTTTATTGCGGCACTATTCACAATAGCAAAAACTTGGAACCAACCCAAATGTCCATCAATGATAGACTGGATTAAGAAAGTGTGGCACATATACACTATGAAATACTATGCAGTCATAAAAAGGGATGAGTTCATGTCCTTTGTAGGGACATGGATGAAGCTGGAAACCATCATTCTCAGCAAACTATCGCAAGAATGGAAAACCAAATACTGCATGTTCTCACTCATAGGTGGGAACTGAACAGTGAGAACACTAGGACGCAGGAAGGGTAACATCACACACCGGGGCCTGTCGTGGGGTGGGGGTAGTTAGAAGGGATAGCATTAGGAGATATACCTAATGTAAATGATGAGTTAATGGGTGCAGCCCACCAACATGGCACATGTATACATATGTAACAAATCTGTATGTTGTACACATGTACCATAGAACTTAAAGTATAATTTAAAAAATTGTATTTTCATTTGTATTAGGTCGAAATACTTTAAAATTTATCTGAAGACTTATTTTTGATCTTATGTCATAAAGAAGTGTGTTTTATCTTCAAGTATTTGGGGAGTTTTTAGCTATCTTTATGTTACTGAGTTCTGTTAATTATATTTTTGTCCGAGAGCAGAAATTGTATGATTTCTATTCTTTTAAATTGTTAATCTGTACTTTATGGCTCGGATTGTAGCCTATATTGGTGAATGTTCTGTGTGAGCTTGAGAAGAATGTGTATTCTGCTGTTGTTTCATTAAGCATTTTGTAAATGTCAGTAAGATCCTGTTGATTGATGATGCTGTTCTGTTAAACTATGTCCTTTCTTATTTTTTTGGCTACTGTATCTGTCCATTAATGGTAGAAGGCTATTAAAGTTTCCAGCTATAATAGTGGATTTATCTATTTCTCCTTGAAGTTCTATCAGTTTTGCCTCATGTATTTTGATGATCTGTAGTTAGACACATACACGTTAAGGATTGTTATGTCTTCTTGAAGATCTGACTCCTTTATCATGTAATGCTTCTCTTTATCTATGGTAATTTTCCTTGCTCTGATGTCAGGTTTATCTGAAATTAATGTAGCTACTTTAGTTTTCTTTTTATTAGTGTTAGCATAATATATCTTACTCCATCTATGTATTTGTATTTAAATTGGGTTTCTTCTAGACAACACATAGTTGGGTCTTATTTTTCAATCCTCTCTGACAGTCTGTATTTTAATGGCATATTTAGAACACATAAAGTGACTACTGATACAGTTGGAATAATATCTACTTGGATTTGTTACTGCTTTCTATTTGCTATGGTTTTCTTTCTTTCTTTCTTTCTTTCTTTCTTTCTTTCTTTCTTTCTTTCTTTCTTTCTTTCTTTCTTTCTTTCTCTTTCACTGTTTTGCTGCCTTCTTTTGTTTTACTTGGGCATTTTGTATGATTCAATTTTCTCTTCTTTCTTGCAATATCAATTATGCTTCTTTCAAGCTTTTTTTTTTTTTTCAGTGCTTGCCCTAGAGTTTACAATAACAACATTTACAACAAATCCAAGTCTACTTTCAAATAACACTATACTGCTTCATGGGTACTACAAGTGCCTCATAACAGCATGTTCTCAATATCTCCTCTCTGTTCCTTATAACATTGCTGTCATTCATTTTACTTATTCATAAAGTACAATCTCTGAAAACGTTGTTGCTGTTATTATTTCGAACAAACTTTATCTGTTAGATCTACTAAGAGTATGAAAATTAAAAGTTTTTATTTTACCTTCACTTATTCCTTCTCTAATACTCTCCCTTTCTTTGTGTAGATATGAATTTCTGACCTACATAATTTTCCTTCTTCCTGAAGATCTTTCGACATTTCTAGCAAGTTGTGTTTACTGGTAACACATTCAACTGTTGTCTGAGAAAGTCTTTATTTCTGTTTTACTTTCGAAGGATAATTTTCTGGATACAGAATTTCTATGTTGGTAGGTTTTTTTCTTTCACAACTTTAGTATTTCACTATGTTCTCTTTGTACTTAAATGGCTTCTGATGAGAATTCCAATGTAATTTTTATCATTGTACTCAATTAAGTAAGGTGTTTAGCCACCTGTTTCAGAATTTTCTCTTTGTATTTGATTCTTAGCAGTCTGAATATTATATGTCTAAGTGTAGTTTTTTTGGGAGGGATATTTATCTTTCTTAGTTTTCTCTGAGTTTCTTGAATCTGTGGCTTGATATCTGTCATTAACTTTGGGAAATTCTCATATTTGAAGAATTCAAATATTCATTCTATTTCTTTCTGTGTTTTTTCTACTCTTGATATTCCCATTATACATATATTAGTTACATCTTTTTTAATTGTCCCACAGTTCTTGAAGGTTCTGATCTGTTTTAAAAAAAATTCTTTTCCACTTGCTTTTCAAATTGGGAAATTTATTTTGACATTTCTTCAAGCCCACTGGTTCTTTTATTGCTTGTGTCTATTTATTGATAAATCCATTAAAAGTATTCTTCATTTATGTTTTTGAATTTCTGATTTGTGGAATTCGGTTGTTATTTTTTTCTTAGAGTTTCCATCTCTCTGCTTACATTACTCATTTGTTATTGCATGGTGTCTGCTTTTTCTGTTATATCTCTTAGTGTATTTAATTATAGTTATTTTAAATTTCTGGTCTAATAATTCCAGCCTCTCTGCTATATTTGATCCTATTTCTGATTCTTTCTCTGTCTCTTCAAACTGTGTACTTTGCCTTTCAGTATGCCTTGAATGATTGGTCAAAAGTTGGACATGACATACTAGGTAAAAGGCACTGAGGTAAATAGGCCTTTAGTGTAAAGTTATACTTATCTGGCTAGGAATTAGGCTGTGTCCACCATTTGCTATAGCTACAAGTGTCAGGCACTAAAATCTCTGCAGGCCTCATTTTATCTCCCCTATTATATTTAGTTTTCCCTAAAGGCTTCTTAAATAAGATCTGAGACTTGCAGTTCTTTCAGTTAGGATTCCCTGTTACACAGGAGCCCTGTTGATGCGAGGTAGCTTGAAGGGGAGAGAAAGCAATGTATAGTCCTATTATCAGATCTTGGAGTTTTGCCTCCAGGCTATGACCTTCACAAATGCTTCTCTGTCCCTCTCCTTCTATGTGACATAGGAAGCCTGGAGGAAGCTAGAATTGGATATTTTCCTTCTCTCATGTCAGTTAGGCTCTGGTAAAATCCAAGGTGCTCAGACCCTGCTAAAATAGTTTCTCTTAAGGAGGTTTTTTTGTTGTTCTTTGTTTTTGGAGACCAGAATGTTCTAGATATTTTTCAAAAGGGTTACTTTTTCCCCTCCCTATGCAAGACGTATAGGGCATGTTTCTCTGGAAGTTAAAACTCAGGAAACAGTGGGGGTCATCCTTATACTGGCCCCACTTAATGTTTTAATTCTCAAGCCTGCCGACTTTGAGCCTCCAGCTATTAATCACTTACAGTTTATGTTTTCCTACCAGGATCCTGCTCTGGCAGAGGACTTCTGCTCCTGGCTCTCAGCTCTCGTACTTTCTGGTTCTCTGTATCTGTCTCTCAAATTTTGGGTGCTATAGTTTGCCATGTGATCTCAATTTTCTGGTGGATCTAAGAATAGTTGTTGATTTTCAATTTCATTTTTCACTTATTTTCCATTGCATGGACTAAATGACAGCTTATTAGTCCATTCCATTTCAGACCAGAAAGCAGAAGTCTGTATTATTTTCCATAGAATGTCTCCATAGCAAACAACTTTAGAAGATGGAGATAGTGTCTCCTTTGGAAGCCAAGAGAAGGTTTGATTACAGCTTTGGGAGATAATGATTATCTTTTTCCAGAGCAAAAGTTAGGCATGCTTAGTACCGATTAACAAAGACACAGGTCCTTTAGTTCAGGACTCCTCCCCCAACTCACCACAGGTACAGGTGTCACTTGGACTCTATTTTTGCCATGCAGTGGGATTTGGGACTTAAGGAATTTGACCCAAGGAAATTCTTCTAGTTTTGGTGTTGCTATTACTGTGAATAATAAAGTCCTTGGTCTTTGACCCAAGAGATTCATGTCTTTTGTCAGCATCAGTGAAGCTGTGCCAGGCTAACTTGTTCCCTTGTAAATAGAAAAAATTTTAGACCCTTCATAGTTATTTACAACTGGTCTTATATTTTTACCAGAGGATAGTGGAAAAGTGGAGAAATATAATTAAATTTCCAGAAATTTTCTTGCTATTAATAACAATTATGTCAGTTACCTTCACCTCTGTCCAAAATTTCTTTTTACGTGGTAATTGTAAAGAGGAGGAGGGACCTCTTCCTTCTTCTGGTTTCTCTCCTCCCACCCCCATTCCATCTCCTTATTAGTTGAAGATTGATGTGCTGGAATTCTGCTTTGGGTTCTCTTCTTCTTTGACTGAGTGAACTTCTTCTTATTGTTGACTCCTAAGTCCATGTCTCCAGCTATATCTGTCCCCTGACTACCAGATGTGTGGCTCTAAGTGCTGACCACAGATCTCCAAATGCTGTTCCACAAGCATCTAAAACAAAGCATGTGCACACTAAACATAGTTATCAAGCATGAAGATCCTGGAAGCTTCACATTGCACAGAGTCGAACTCCAGCTCCCTCCCTTGCTGCTGGACCACAGGCTAAGTGACCAGCAGCATAATGACAAAACCTGAAGCTAAATTGCCAAGGTTAAAAATCTCATAACCACTCATTTGTCATGATTTATTGGATTAAAGCCTTGCCATTCTTTCTTATAATTCCATATTTAATTAATTTTCTAGCTACTTCATTAGAAACTAAGATCTTTAGGGTAGGGACCATGTCTTATTTACCATCACATTCCCAATGTCAAGCGTAGTACGTGCCATGTAGTAAGCATTAAAAAATACCTGGGTGATGGAACGGCTAAATGAATAAATGCATGAGTTGGGCTGGCAGCGATGGAAACACTTTAGAGAATTTAGAGAGTTAGCTGTGTTGCAGTTGACTTGACTATTAATGAACATGTAGCCACATTGATACATTATTGTTAGACATTTGAATTATTTCCAAGTTTCTACTCATATCGCACAGAGTAATAGGAGAATCTTTGCACTGCATTCAAATATTTTTCTTTTTCACTTCCTCTTTGGTATAAATCTCTAGAGTGAAGTACTCCAGCTGATAATTCTAGAACAATTTCCATCTCTTGCTACACAATCTACAGCTTTTATCACAAGAGGTTGGCCCATTTTTCCAGAGACATTTGGATCTTTGTCTCTAATCAAGGGCTGGCCCAGAGGGGCCATAGTCACTGACTTCAAAGACATGAAGATTTATATGCAGAACCCTGAGAATCTGCTTGCCCTTGCTGGATTTAAGAATTTTCTTAAAGGCCTTAAATTAAAGCATTAGGCATCTCTTCTTAGAGAAGAGAAATACTGGTTTAAATCTATAGAAAATAAAGTACTAGATTTATAATTAGAGATCCCTAGAGAGGTAAAATAATGAAACAGGGAATCATCAATAATTCTTAGGTATGAAAAAGGGAGGAGAATCAGATGCATTTTTAAAGTCTCTGAGAGATTGACTTTAAAAATAATGATGACTATAACTTATTGTCACTTATATGTTTCAGGCACTGTATTAAGTGGTTTTTATAATAAAGACTATTACTATTTAATTTAACTCTCACAAAATGCATATGAAGCAGTGTATTATTATCTCCATTTTTTTTAATCGATGAGTAAACAGAGGCACAAAGAGGTTGAGTAGCTTTCCTTGTGAGTAAATTAGGATTAGAATTCAAATCTGATTAAGTCTAAAGATATTGCTCTAGTTCCCACAGGCTCATCAATAAACAGATTACTGCTGTAATCAGATAAAGCCTACAATAGAGTTAACTTGCCTTAAACTGCATGTAGTGATATGAATATTCATTATTTTGTCATAAGGAACCAAGCTGTTCCTATACAGGAGAGCCAGGAAGTGAGGTCCAAACTTCCTCTCCCTTAAGTAAAGAATGTTGGAAGAAACCTGGGGTCATTGTGTCACCCTCTTACCAACCTTCTATTTGTTTCTTCCAATGGTAGGGGGTCTGGCTTATCTGTGTGGTCAGTGTGTGCCAATCATTGAGATGCATTTCACTAATGAGTGAAGTCACTGTCCATCTGTCCACAATCCACTGGGAAACATTATTCAGTCATCTTTACCTAACATTTGGCTAAGTAAGTTTATATAGGCTCTGCAGACCTTGCTATCTCCATCTTCCTCTCCTGAAGGCACAAATGAGCACATGGGACCCGAAATTTGGATTATGAAAAAGGAGTAGGAATTCCTTCTTCTGCCATAGGTTTGCATTTGTCTCCAATCCAGCTTTTGCCAAAACCTTGCGTTAGGCAAGGTCTTGGAAAATTGGTTGGTGTACTTTGGTGCTTATATAGTTTGGTTTTCTGTTCCCAGTTTTCAAATCATATAACTCCAGTGTTGGAAACAAGCTTGAACATAGCTCATTAAATCTTTCCAATTTTATCAGACATGGAAATCTGCTTAGGACCACACCAGTATGTTCTTGGTAAAGCAGGAGTCAGGTTACAGGCCTTCCAACTCAAATTTAGTGCTCTGTCTCTCAAGTTGTCTAGCCCATTCAAGATGCCTGACCTCAGCAGTCTCTATGCCCTGTCGCCTCCCTTCTCCCCTTGTATTTTCTCTGCTCAACACCTTAATTTCATCAAACAAGCACATACAATACTTGCACTATGCTAGGAACTGTTCTCAGCACATCAAAAATGCTAACTTTTGTTCTTTAATAAACCTCATGGAGTAGGTTTTATTATTGGTCTCATGATATAGATTAAAAAACTGAGGCATGGAGAGGTTGAGTGATTTGCTTAACCTCACGGAGTTGATAAACATTGCAGTCAGGACTTGGAATCAAAGACATTGTGGCCCCAGAGCCTGGGTGAGAGACAACTACGCTGTACTGCTCTTGTGTTGATGAGGAAGTAGCGCCCTGGGTTGGGCAAATGGCTTTCAGAACACTTTAATGAGTTGCGGGCAGAGAGCACAACTTCTGGTCCCCTGGGCCAGAGCTCTCTCCTTGACATCATGCAGGTTGGCTCAGGTTATTTTCTTTATTTTCTCAAATTGCTCAGCTTTTATTCTTTTAATTCTAAATAGGATTCAAACACCAAAAAACCCAAGATCATTTTTCAATGTCTCACCTTTATTTATGTTTTCAGGGAAGGAGAGTTAAAAAGAAAGTCAGCAGTCTGGAAAATGAAACATTCTGCCCTTGTCTCCTGAACACAGCCAGGCTGTAACTCAAGCTGTAACTCAAATCACTCTTTGTACTGCTTGGTCGTAAATCCCTTCAAACTGAGTTGGTGTTAAAATTAATGGGAGAGCAGGGTCTGGTCTTAAATCATAGTGAACCAACCAATGAGACTACTGAAAAAGCCTCCCACCTTTTATTGCTGACACTGACTTGGGCAGATGACTTATCACTGTTTCAAAGGCCCCATACCTCATGACCCTTCAGCAAGCTCCTTTGCTCTAGTTCACTTAACAGGTTGTGTTTCTCCCTTCATTCTTTGTATCTTCCTGATGTTGTGGGCCAGACAGAAAAGAGCATCCTGCATTCAATGGAGAAGGTCCACACTTGGGAGGCCAGCTCTCTTCTGGCTCTGCCACTAACTTACTATGTAACCAGAGCTGAGGAATTTCATCCCTTCAGTCTTTATTTTCTCATACGTGACTCTGAGAGGATGGCATTGCAACCACATTTTCTGTGCACTGCAGAGCACATTCTTCTTTTGGCTGTTCCTAGGGCATGGCTCCAGTCCTACTGTACTATTTCCAAAACCCATGGACTCGAGGCTAATCCATGTTCTATCTCATCTCTAGACCACAGTATGCGTACCTGGGCCTAATGAAGTGATTTGGCCAAAGCTACGAAGTGATATGGTAGTGGGGCTAGGAAGAATAATTAGTTTCCTAGGGCAACTGTCATAAATGACCACAAACTGGGTGGCTTAACACAACAGAACTTTATTCTTTCACAGTTCTGGAAGCTGAAAGTTTAAAATCAAGATGTTGAGAGAGCTTTGTTCTTTCCCAAGGCTCTAAGTTTCCTTCCTTATCTTTTCTTAGCTTGGGATGTTGCTGGAAATCCTTGCCACTCCTCAGCTTGCAGATGCGTCACTCCAGTCTCTGCCTGTTACCATATGGCATTGTTTCTGTGTGTCTTTTCTGAGTCTCTGTTTCCAAATTTCCTTCTCCTGTAAGAACACCAACCATTGGATGTAGGGCACACCCTAATCCAGTATGATCTGATCTTAACTGGATTACACCTGCAAAGACCCTATTTCCAAATAAGGTTACATTCACAGGTACCAGAGGTTAGGACTTATACCTATCTGTTTTGGACAACACAATTTGGACAACAGAAGAAAAGAACCAACCCAACACTTCGGTCCAGTATTTATGTCTGACCAGGAGGGTTGATAATGAAACTGAAAATGAAAATGTTAGGAGTTATTTTTGGCTGAAAGGCAGTCACAATTAATATAATAACATGCCTGATATTTACATGATGCTTTTGATGATTGTTTTAGGCGTTTTTTTTTTTTGACCTTTACAAAAACACAATGAAGCCAGTAAGGCAGATGTCCATTTTACAGATGAAGAAATTTAGATAGAGATTTATTATAGACATATACCAAGCACATTTATGTGTGCAGCTGTTGGTAGACAGTGTGGGAATGAGAGAGGAGATAAAAGCAGAGGTAACAATTATAAAATGACGTAGACAGGGTCCCTGTATGAACTAACAAGAATGGGGCAAGACCCAAAGACTGTGATTACCTCAACTCTGTGGTCTTTGGATTCACTCCTCAAATAAACCAAACAACATTCTGAGACTCAGAGCGAGAGCGGCTTACTTAAGTTGACTAAGTAATAAATAATGAGATTAGATTTTGCTGTAAAAAGTTTATACCAGTCCTATTTTATCACAGAAAGTGCTGGAATTCAAACATGAATCAATGACACAACCAGATTTGATTTGCAGACATTTCTTATATGAGATGCAATTTTCAGGTAATTACATTGGTTTTTGCTGGAGGCCTCATCACTTTGTAGCCACCCTGATAAACAAAGATTTTGCAGCACATCTGCTTGTGATGCAGCTGGACTTTTCTTAATCAGGGGAAGCAGATCCCCAAGGCTATATAATTATCCACTAACTTAAGGAGGTCAAGGACAGTGCTGCTGCAACTGCACTTTTGCTTGAAAAAGCATTGTGAAGTTTTCTACATAAGTCTTCTATGTCTGGGGAATATTTGTTCTCAGTCAGGGCTCTCAGCATCTCTCCTGCATGGAGGCCTGTGCAGAGAAGATGAGCCTACTATCCTTAGAAAGACCTGCTTGCAAAGTTGGCCCTTGGTCACATCTTGGAACTTGGATAGTAAACAGTTGCCTTCCCTACATTGATATAAAACTTTCCATAATGATAAGAATGGGTCTTTGGTTTGTACCAACAGTGTAGTTTAGCTGAACACCTGCTTCCTTTCAGGGAGTCTGTAATTTTGGTACATGCTATGCAGAGTGCCTACATGACTGTCTCTCAATAAAAACCTTGGATGCTGAGTCTCAGTCTTCCTTTGTAGACAGCATTTAATATGTGTTATCACAACCTGTTCCTGGAGAAATCAAGCATGTTCTGTGTGACTCCACTGGGATAAGACTCTTGGACTCTTGCTGCTGATTTCCTCTGAACTTTACCCATGCACATTTTCCTTTTGCCAGTTTGGCTTTGTATTCTTTTACTACAATAAATCTTAGTTATGAGAATAACTGTATGCTAAGTCTTGTGAGTCCTTCTAGCTAATTTCTAAATTTCGGAATAGCCTTGGGACCCAATACAAGGTCCTTCTAATCCCCAGACCCTCTCCTGACATCAGAGAGAGTCCTCTTATTCCTGTCCCTCTCCAATGCTCTTTCTAGAAGATCTTTGAGGACGAGGCTCAGGCTGGAATTCTATTACTACAAATGGTGTCGACAATCGCTAGTTTGTTAGTTTTTCTAGCTAATGGTGTATCCAGGACTTGGTTATTTCATTTTTTTTTTCTGATCTAATGCAGAGAATGTTTATTTTTGAGGAAAGATTAGCTTCTCTTTGTTTCTGGCTTTAGTCTGGCTGAGAGGACAAATCTGAAAACATTTTGGTGAACAAAATTATTGAAGAAATATTATGTATCCATCAACCATCTGTTTATTATCTATCTATTATCTATTTCTCTATCATCTGTCTACTTGTCTTCTATCTATTCATCTATCTATTATCTATTATCTCCCAACTACTCTGCTCACCACCCCTCTACATTTGCCATCATCACCTTCACCAGCAAACTAGCTCCATCATCAACATTTGGGTCTCACTGTCACCACCATCATACCCACCTTCCTCACACAGTCTCTTTGACAACTATTTCCACCTCCATTATCACAATTGGTACTATTACCATTACCACAGTCATTATCGACTTCATCTCTACCACTAGTCCCGCCATCACCACTAGTGTCAACATCTGTATCAAGTTCCATCATTTCTTATGTCCTCTGACTGTTATCCTTACCTCACCACCTCACCACCAGGCTAGATCAGCATTCACTCTCTAGCACAGTTCATGCCACATTAATAATTGATTCATTACGACCATTTTTATTAGCAAAGTCATCAGCATGATAACCATTAAAAAACCCGGAAAATAACAAGTTCTTTTAAATTCTCCAAAGAAATCAGAATGCTTTCTGGTGATCTGAAGTAGACAAATTCTTCTGTGTAACAGGAGCTGCAGGCTGGTCTCCAGTATGATGAAGCAGTGGAAAAGTACTGGAAGAAATAAAGGAAGAAATCAGCAGCTACTTTCAGAGTAGACCATAGGCCCCCAAATCAGCACAGTGCCTCTGTGCTCAGACATTGAAGATGTTGGTCAGGAGTGTGGTGAAAATCTTACAGTAGCCAACAGAAAATTTCAAGCAACACCTCTTTTATTTCCCACTCCCTATTTGGCTTTCATAAAATTCTACATTTGTGAAGGAAACTTTAGCATTATTGATATTAAAAGACATTTTTAGCAGCAGATGGGGAAGTGGAAGCCTTGTTAGGAGTGGCTGGGGTGAGGGAATATCTGAAATGCATGTTTTATCAGTCAAATGAGATGTCCTGGCTCTGGCATTCCTCACTGCCTGGATGTGGCCTTCCTTAGAATCTGTGGCCTTTTGTTGTCATGAGCTAGAGTAGAGCACTTCTGATTGACAGAATCTAGGAAATTTTCATATCTCTTTACCAGACTATGGTTTGGATATAGGTTGTTTGTATCTACCAAATCTCATTCGCTTTACCAGGCAGCCCATAATAACTCCTTGAGTTCCCTCTGAATATCTACCTCAGGCCCCCAGACACTAATGATTAAAGCCATGATGCAAAAAAAGGAGGGAAACAGCCGTAGGTGAGTGATCTGCTTTCCTTGTTCTCCTCCCTCTCTCTCTCTCAAGTAGCTGAGTCTATTTGGCTTCTATCTGTAGTCGAAGGGATTCACAGGAGGGAAAGCTCAAGGCCAGATTCTGGGGCTCAGGATCATGTGCTTCTAGCTTTGCATCTTGCTTTGACCTTAGGTATTGCTATGGTTTGGATATGGTTTGCTTCTCCCCACCAAATCTTATATTGACATTTGATCCTCAATGTGCCTGTGTTGGGAAGTATTTGGGTCATAGGGGCAGAGCCCTCATGAATGGCTTGGTGCCATTTTTGTGGTAGTGAGTTCTCTACCACAATCCAGTCATGAGACTGGATTGGTTCTCGGGGAAATTGATTAGTTCCCTCAAGAGGGAGTTGTTATAAAGCCAGGATGCCCTTCCTGTTTGGCCCTTCTTTTCACTACCTACTTCCCTTTCGACCTCTGCCATGCTTTGACACAACACAAAAGCTCTCATCAGAAGCCAAACAGATGCCAGTGCCATGCTTCTTGTGCAGCCTGCAGAACTGTGAGCCAAATAAGCCTTTTTTTAAAAAAACAAAAACAAAACAAAACTACCCAGACTCAGGTATTCCTTCATAGCAACAGAAAGTGGATTAGGACAGGTATCATTTCTGATTTCTGGAGCTTCTGTGTTGGTACCAAGACCCATCCCCATTCAGTCTCATCTTTCAGTTCAGTTACTGAGTGTCTCATTTTTGCTGATGTGCCTGAATTATCACCTTGAATAGTCACACTAAACTCACCCCTCTGAAACTGGGGCCTGTCTTGCTCTTGCTTCTGTGCTGAGAGACTGTGGTCCATTCACCACACATTTATTTTGTTTCCATTATGTATTGGGCATTCTTCATGATAATGTGATCAAACAAATGGCAAAACACAGCCTCTGCCTTCATAGAGCACTCACACTATTGAGGAAGACTGACCCTTACACAGATGATTGCTGTAGTGTGAGAGAGTTATATGCAGGATGTGGGAGTGAAGATAAGTTGAGGGAAGGCTTTCTGGAAGATATGATGTCAAATCGTGTTTTGGAGCTTGGATAAAATTTAACCAGCCACACTAAAGGTGAAAAGTGCATTTGAGGCAGAGGAAAGAGAGTGGGCAAAAACACAGAACATGAAAGAATGTTTTGGCGCTTGGATAAAATTTAACCAGCCACACTAAAGGTGAAAAGTGCATTTGAGGCAGAGGAAAGAGAGTGGGCAAAGACACAGAACATGAAAGAATGTGGGTATGTGCAGGACTAGAAGCTGTTTGGTAGTATTTGAAGATAATTTCACACAATTCAGTTCATAACATACCCCTTGTTTTATCTCTCCCTCTGCTTGTCATAGAGTCTGAAACTTCACCATTCAAGACTTACCTTTTGGTTCTGGAGGTTTCTTATTCTCACACTATTATGGACATAACTATGGGAACTTTTATGGTTGACCCCTTGGGAAAGACGATATGTTGAGGGTGTATTGGCTGACGCATATGGCATGCTCTCCACAGAGAACATGCACATGGCAGTGAGGTTGGTATTATCATGGGGGAAGAGGTCCCCAGGGAGATGAAATAATGCCAGAGACCAATTATGTTTACAGCTATACCAGGGCTGGCTCTTCCTGGCCATATCCCAGCCCTGGAGTAATATCTCTGCCTCCAGCCTTTTTCTCCTGAAATAAATCCTTGAAGTGCTATATTGGAAATGCAAATTGGCATCACTATCCCCTAAAAATCTTTCTGTGGCTTTTCTTCCCTGAATTTTTCCGAAGCATGGCAACAAAGTGCTCAGCATCATGGCCCCTGCTTCACCCTCCGGCTATATTTCTCCTCACGAATTCCCCCGCATCCTACTTCATTTCACAATTCATAGTTCTGCTCATAGTCTTGATATTCTATATTCTAATCAAGACCTGTTCATGATTTAAGAAAAAAAAGTATAAAGAAACAAGAAAATAAATAGATGAATGAACAAAGAAGTAACTGGTGATGAACCATTGGTAGATACAGAAAGTATTCTTTGGATTTTCGTCTGTGTAATGGGATGGAAGAATGTGAAGAAACAGCCTCAGCTGATACTCATGATAGAAACAAACCCCACTATGAGAGTTATTTCTACTTATTATCAGTCTACTCTTCTTGCTTTCCAAATTACTCCCACGAATCCCCACAATGATTCTGCTCTAACTGGTCACTGCCAGAGGAATGGGCCCACAGCTAGTGAGTACTACAGTCAGGATTCAGAACAAACTGGGAATACCTAATGCTCAGGTGTGTGCACTTTCTTACACTCCCCATTGCCTCACAGAACCATCTCATGCTCTGGAAATGTGCGTTTAGTGTTGAGGCAAATACCTGGTTTTGTGACAGGGGCCTCTATCCTCCTACCTTAAAAAAAAAACCTGAACACCTCCTGAGAAAGAGGAATGAGAATTCTCTGATTTATCCAGCTGTAAAGTGAGAGGGGCATGGACTGAGAGCCAGAAGATCTGGGTCATATCTTTTTTCTGTCCAAAGTTTTATTCTCACTGGGATTATATTTTTCTCAGTTAGCTTCATGCTGCCTGGCCTCTCAAAAATTACTAAAACTCTCCAGGTTCTCAAAATAGCTGAGTCTTTTAGCTTTACTCTTCTTTCCATACAGGAACTTTAATAAAATTCTCCAGCACCAAGTCTTGGTGCATCTAGGAACACTGGCAGGGCTTCTGCAGAGACTTCTTCATTCATTCCTCAAGTTTCCAGTGGGGGATATTGACCTTTGGGTCCTCTCTTACCTTAGGGCATCACCACCTCTTGCCATTTTGGGGCATCACCACCCTGGCCCGGTATATTGGTTGGTTTTGTCTCTCTTAATTTGGTGTCTGCACTGACTGTGTTTCAGAGACCTGATCTGTTGCTCCAGGGCAATAATTGCCATTTGAAACAGGACATAGGCACCCCTTGCTAACAGATTTTGCCTATTCTGAAATTCCTATTCCTATTCTTGAATTCTGAAACCCCAGAATTCAAGTCAACCATGTATATTAAGAGTACTCTTTGCTACCCAGAATTTTGCCACTCCCACTCAGACTGCAGCAGGATAGGGCCAAGTACTCACACTTCCCCATCCAGAGAAGTCTCCTACTGAGAGTCAGAGCCAGGGGTGTTTAGATGGCTGTGAGGCATGTTCATCTTACAGTGCTCTTGAGAGATAACCTCTGGGCTCTCACATCCTATTATGTGCATGTTACAGAACCAACCTGAAGGAGTCAACCTAGAATTCACCTGGGGATAGAAAACAGAATGATTACAGGACTGAGAAAAGAGTAAAAGAACAAATGATGCCAAGGTTGACTGAACAGTCACAGTGGTTGAGGTGGTTATGCAGAGTCGTCAATAAACTCAGAATGATGCAAACCCTAAGAGAGAGAGAGTGTCTGATACAAAGTGAGACTGAGAGCAGCTGCGAGGCTGAACTTAAGACAGGGAAGCTCAGTGGGACAATAGGACAAATGTCCAAAAACAGAGGACATGGGTTATTGATATTAAAATGTATTGGGTTTCTAACATTTGCCACACACTTTATTTACATAATCTCATTCTGTTTTAAAATAACTCTGCAAAACATGTTACTTAAAAGCAGCATGTTTAACAACATAAAAAGTTGAAATGTTGAAAAATTAAGGCTCTTGGGGGAGAAGGGAGAACATTAGGAAGAATAACTAATAAATGCTGGGCTTATTACCTAGGTGATGGGATGAGCTATGCAGCAAACCACCATGGCACACACTTACCTATATAACAAACCTGCACATCCTGCACATGTACCCCTGAACTTAAAATTTTGAAAAAAGAAAAATTAAAGTGCAGGGAAACTTACCTGAGTTCATATACCCAAGATTTAGTAGTCTCTTTCTGACACCTTCTCTCCCTCCCTCCCATCTTCTTTCCCTTCTTTTTTCTTCCCTTCTTTTCCCCATTTCATGATGCTACACTTTCTCTAGTGTTTTATTATTAAGAGAAGTCATTTTAGAAGTTCTTAGAGCACTCTTTTGTTCCAACGTGCCCAAGGAACTAAGCTGAAGGTCCCAGGTTTGACAGACAACTGTCCTTACTTAACACTTAACCCTAGACCAGGCATGGTGCTTCATCTCATACCCTCATGGGGACATATGCTTGTGAGTCCCAATGTGGCTACCAAACTAAATTTCTTTTATGATTATCTAAACAGACTTGGCTTATGTCTTCCTGATTCCAGGCCTTCCTATATATTTTCCCCCTACTGGGATGCATTAGTTGAGTGACCTCTTATGCAACGTAAAAAGTAATTAAAAAATAAATGTATTTAAATAATGCATGATATGGTTTGGCTGTGTCCTGCACCCAAATCTCATCTTGAATTGTAGCTCCCATAATTCCCATGTGTTGACGGGAAGGACATGGTGGGAGGTAATTGAATCATGGGCACAGGTCTTTCCTGTGCTGTTCTGATAGTGAATAAGGCTCTTGAGATAATGATGGTTTTATAAAGAACAGTTCACCTACACGTGTTCTCTTGCCTGCTGCCATGTAAGATGTGACTTTGCTCCTCATTCATCTTCCACCATGATTGTGAGTCCTCCCCAGCCATGTGGAACTGTGAGCTAATTAAACCCCTTCCCTTTATAAATTACCCAGTCTCAGGTATGTCTTTATTAGCAATGTGAGAACAGACTGATATGAGGTAGTAGTTTATTTTTCACTTATGAAACAGACATAAGTGGTCCTGAGCTAGAGGGGCAGCTGTCCTTCCCAAGGATGTCAGATCCTGGAGTTGTTCCATCTTCTTGCTTTGCCATTTCCAAGCTGTTGTCCTTGCTGCACATTGATTCTGGCTCCTCTGTACCCACATTCCAGGTCAGTTGGTTTGTTAAGTGGATAAGTAGGACATTGGGCTAATCACTTGGGCTCACATCTCATTATCACATGGCCACACCTAGTTGCAAAGAGGTGGGATATATGGAATCTGCTGGGCAGCCACATTTCCAGCTAAAACCAGGGGGTTCTTCCACTAAAGGGAAGAAAAGAAGATTGGACACTGAAGGATATCTGGGAGAATGTCTCACACAAAAATTGTCTCCTTCCATCTTTTTCACGTGTTATCCATCCCACTGAGATGTCACTTAAAAAATATTAATTTAAGTTCCAGGATACATGTGCAAGATGTGCAGGTTTGTTACATAGGGGAATGTGTGCCATGGTGGTTTGCTGTACCTATCAACCCATCACCTTAGGTATGAAGTTCCACATGCATTAGCGACTTATCCTGATGCTCTCCCTCCCTTGACCCCCAACAGATCCCAGTGTGTGTTGTTTCCCTTCTCGTGTCCATGTGTTTTCATTGTTCAGCTCCCACTTATGAGTGAGAACGTGCATTGTTTGGTTTTCTGTTCCTGTGTTAGATGAGAATAATGGCTTCCAGTTGCATCCATGTCTCTGCAAAGGACATGATCTCGTTCCTTTATATGGCCACATAGTATACCATGGCGTATATGTACCTTTTCCATGAATCTTTCTCTAACCACGCAGACTTACCTGCCCTGTTTGTTTCTACCCCAAATGTATCATTTTCCAAATTGCCTCAGAATGTGCCTATTTACTGTCCACTTCTCCCTATATACTGTGAAAATTTTGAGAATAGAAACCTTGCCTTGTTCATCTTTATGTTCCTATTCCTCTCACAAACCTTGGCCACTGTAGGCAGTCAATAGGCTTATATGAGAGAGAATGAATAATTTAAAGTTCGCTGAGAAACATCATTAAACAGAAACTGCTGCAGGATTTCATGAGATAAAATGTTGGTTCTAATGGATTTTTGATAACTCATTTTCATATGAAGCTTAAATGGTTCCTAGGCAATGTTCCCCATGTAGTATTTTATTTTGATTCTGACTCTCCTACCAAACAGTGAGGCTGATAGAGTGTAATATTCCTGCCAACCTGCAGCTCAAGAAACTAGGACTTGGAGCCTTGAGGTTTGGGTAAGCCATGCAATCAGGAAGTAGTGAGGCCTGCTTGGACTGGAAGTCAGATTCTTTCATTGTAAATCAAATGTCTTCTATCATTGAAGGGGACTATTTCTGCGTATATAAAGGACCAGAGAGTTTAAGTGACTCAGACAAGGCCAAAGGGATGGAACCTACATTCCCACCCAGGACAGTGTCTCTCATTCCTTCCAGGCAGATTCATAGATGTGGGCCCTTTAATCAAATGCTCTGAGTTCCAAATTATTAGCTGTGTGTCCTTAAGTAGGTTACGTAAATCATCTAAACCTGAGTTTCCTTTTCTATAAAATAAGGATAGTAATATTTTCAAGTTATCGCGAAAATGAAATGAGACCTGAGTAAAGAACTGTGGCATACAAGGCGGACTCAGTTACATGTTAGCTATCATTTACATTATTATTCATTTTTTGTGAGCTGGAATTCATTTTTGAGTCTCCTCAAAACAGTACGAATTACCTTTTATAGATCACCTACTATGATCCACGCATTTTATGTGCTCCACTATGATCCATGCATTTTATGTGCTCCATTATAACAGCCTATCCACTGGTATAGTCAGAAGACAGATCATGATTCCTGCAGCATTCACACTTCCTCCTAAAGAAATTGATGCTTATTTGTTCCTTGAGCAAGAGGGATTGTCTTCTGAACCATCTTTCTCTTTTCCCTGACTACAGTGGAGATCATGGTAGCTAGGTAAGCTGATCAGGTTCTCAAGAGTTTGTGCTTGGAAATTCAGAGAATAACCTGCTTGTATGAAAGGGCAGATGTGATATCTAGGCAAGTAGAGACCAAATGTAGTTGAACAAGTTATTGTGCCTCAGGAGTGAAGAGCCATGAACTCTTGTTTTTGGAAGAACCACAGATACTCAGGCCCCAGGAATGAATGGAGCTTCCACGGAGTAGTCTACTCAGTAGTCTACTCAAATCTACTCAGCTTCTGAGTAGTCTTACCATTCTGGACTCAACGAGGCTCCTGGTTCTACAGTTATTTTTGGCTTCCTATTGAACACTGCTTCTCCTTAGCCCATTTTCCTTAGCTTCCTGAGGCAAATTGAGAACTTCTCAGTTATTTTTAATAAGAGACAAACACAAGTAGCCATTGCTACTTTGTACAGATAAAGAAAGTGAAATTCAAAGAGGTTAGTTCTTATCCTTAGGCCACAAAGCCAGTTAGTAGTGGAGCTGGGATTCAAGGTTTGCCTGGCATCATGGCAATTCTCCTCTAATTGTCCTTGTTGGGGTCCGCATGTTTCCTAAACAAAGGAATGACACACAAGACAACACAGGACGAGACAAACATGGCGGCTGCCCCGAACGGCATGCTCTGCTTTATTTTATACCGTCATTTGTGGAATGTTGCCAAGTCACAAGACACATTGTTGTTTTTCTGACCTTTCCCTGACTTTCTGGATTTTCAAGATGTTTATACATAAGCCAGCCCCCAGGGTCTGCTGTTTGCAGCTGGCTCCTTTGTCCTCCCTGTTTGCAGGGAAGGAACGCCCTGCTTCGTTTGCAAGAGCAGGACTTATCGGGAACGTCTCGTTTGCGAGCATGTAGTCCTCTACAGTCCTAATTAATTAGGACAAGTGTCTAATTAATCCAAGTGTCCGTGAGTATCCCTGGACTGCATGTAACCTCTTTTATATTTTGGTGAATTATTTAAATGATATGCTTCATTTTTTACCATTAACCAGAAGGAATGTAAGATCAAATATGCTTGAGATAGCTTTTATTTAAGATAAGAACAGGGGTGTATCCTGTATGTTTAGGAGCCAGATTTGTCTTTTCCAATATAGAAGCTGAGAAAGTATTATCGATTTTAGCAAACCTTGTTTGAAGATTTGTGGAGCATAAAGATACCTTGAAAGGGTTGCTGAAAACTGACTTCTGCAGGAATAATGGGTACGTGGATGGTTACACATGAAATCCCTTTATTAACTGGTCAGGGAAGAATGTGATCAATTTTTATTGTTTTTATTTCTTGAAGAAATTGCTTAATAACTTATTTGGGGACAATGTTTGTGTACAACCAAGATAAAAATAAAGGAAAATCAGGATTTAGTCAGAGAGTAATGTTATCAGTAAAAGCATAGCATCACTGGGGGAAAGAGGATGGCGTCCTCTCATGCTAGTTGGAGCTCACAGGGGGATGATGTAACTTCTACTGTGGTAAGAGAGAATGTTTGCAATAAGACTCCTTAGGTCTGAACCCCAGCTTTGCCTCTTAACTTCGTAACCTATGGAAACATTATTTAAGTTCTCTAAGCCTCAGTTTTCTCATAAAGAAAATGGGAATAAGTGGGACTAAGTACCTTATAGGTGATTATACCTCCCCTCCCCTCCCCTTCCCTCCTTTTCACTTTCTTTCTCTTTCTCTCTCTCTCTACTTTTCATCTCTCTCTCTCTCTTTTTTTTTCCTTCTCCTTGACTTTACTTTCTATTCAATTGTTCCAATTTTCCTGGGAGTCTTTTACACCTTAGTGTGAAAAACAGGAACATGGCCAGCAGCACCATGCTCTTGCCTCTTGTTTCAGTCTTCCATGATCCCACAGTCAATCCTAAAGTAGCTTTGAGTCCCCATGATCTGGAAAAAGAAACCTAAGATTGCCTCTGAGAGTTTAACTGGGAAATCAATAAGTAATTAATGAGAGAAAATAATGCAACACTCTTTTACATGGACAGAATGTCTATTAGGCCAAAAGATCTCCACTCTAACCTAATTTAAAGCATTAATATAACATTAAAGAGATAATATGTCTCAGAAACATAGTTGTTCAGCTACCCAAAGCATAGCAAAGGAAGAACTAAGGAAGAAGCTATAGGAATTGCCCAGTCAAACCCTGATCAGAGGAGAGGGAGACTTGGTCCCAGAATTATTTCTTCTTGTATAAGGATGTGAGAGTCTTATGAATAGGAATACATGAGGGTTTTATTCAATGCAATCAAACATTCCACTGCATAAAAAATTTCTTGATGTGATTGCTTGTTCCCCAGAATGTGTTATTTGACTTTTTGCATGTGGCTACCTTATGGAAAGAAAATGTATTATCTCCAAAGTACGTGTAATTTTCATAGTAAGCTAGTAGCTTAATATATTGATTTTAGAGTTTAAGGAGGGGGAAAGCATACATTGCCTATATTGTTGCAGAGCTGATTTTTAGTGAAAGGGGTTTATCAGTGTTTGGAGAAAGTTTCCTGAAGTCTTGCATAATTTATTTTAAAACTTATCAAGTTGGATTGTTATTCAAAGAGAACCATGTTTATAGATTCATGTCCTAGTGCCTTCTGACTCATGCAACTTAATATTCTTGTTTAGAGGGTTGGGATTCTTTATTTTAGGCTCAGTCAAGATCACTCTAAACTTTCTATCACAGTTTTCTATCACTTGGGAAACTTGTGATGGTTTTAAGAACAAAAATACCCCAAATAGTTGCTTTTTTGGTGGCTTTGTTTTCTAACAGTATTGTGTAGGACTTCAATATCATGCAAAATGTTCTTGTAAATTCTTCCTCTTCAATATCTCAGTGATCATCAAAGGATCTAGACTGTTTTATAAAAGCCTTGACAGATTTGGCATGACTGGGGCTGAGACACTGGCCATTTCCTTCATGACCCGAAAGAACCTTTGGCCATGAGAGACCTTGAAAAAAGCAAGGTCCTTTGACACCTTGCTATATTGCCCCACGCCAGGCATCAATCCTGAGTCTTTCTGCAAGGTAGAATCACCTCATGGTGGGATTGCTGAAGTTATTGAGCAGCTGCTCTCGACTGTCCATTCCCAGGTGGAAGCCACAGTCACCTCTGCAATTTGCAGCTTCCTCCTTGAATGTCTAAACTGGAGCTGGCACCAGACTCAGGTCCTCCTCATTTCCATGGCCTCTGCTGCATCCACGCCTGCTGTAGTCATGGACACTTCTATTGTGGGACTCAATTCCTTGGTTCTTCTTTGATTATACTTGACTCAGTTTTATCATTTACCAAGAGACAAAGAGCTTTCAGATAACAGCCAGAAATCATGTTCTTTTCTCAAATTGTCATCAAATGACTTTTTGATTAAAATGTGGAGGGGCTGTGTTTGTCTCATTGCATCACCCAGAATTAACCAACAAGTGTAAACATTCACAGCTAGTGACTTCTATGCTATGCCTATCAGAGATAATAAGGCTGCCAAGTTCATATGAATGAGCAATGGGTCATGAATGGGTCATGAACACCTAGTTCTTCTGATTTTGATGCATGTTTCCTTTTCATTATTTTAAACCACTCCTGCTGTTAAAAGGCCTTTGGGAGATACCAGCAGTAGGCACTGTATATGTCTGGAGTAGGGAAGAGTCGTTATTTTGTTTGTTTGTTTTGGCTGGGAGAATTGGAAAGACTTTCCTATGATGCCAACTGGGTGTAGAAGGCAAGGGAAAAATTTTAGCCTTTGGCCATTTTCCAATTAGGTGGAAGCCCAGGGATCCCCAGCCTGTCTTGCCAAAATGACACACACCTCTTACTCTGAAACCCCAGCAGCTGACAGCACACTCATTTCTGCCCATAATTCCACAAATTCCAGTTTGGCAAAGGCACATATAAAACTGTTCTGATGATGGTGGAATTAATGTGGGAGGTGGGAAATGGCTTCTTCACTGTTTTGATGACAGTCCTGAGGGGGAGCCAGAAAATACATTACTTGATATATTTTGTTCTCTGTACAATTTTAGATGTCTTAATACATCTCTAGTATTTTGATCTAAATGTCATTTTTATTTGGAGTCATTTGACTCTGTGTCGAGGGAGTAAGGAAGGAGGAAGATAATCTAGTACTTCGCAATATGTTTCCATACATCAGCACTCAGTAAGGAATCGGAGAGAGGAGCCAGGTCCTTTGCAATTCAATCCGGTTTCACTGCTCGTTAACTGGGAAAGACCTCTAGTGAGCCCCCTCATCCCTTTACCCTTCACCCTTTTGCCTCCCACACGAGGAATTGGATTCTTGCTTGTGTTTTTGGTATGCTATTTTTAGGGAAAGAAGTATCTGCATGTTTGTTGGTATACTACATGATTTCAGTATTTAAAGGAAAGAAAACCTGCGATTTGAATTATGTATGTCTTGAGACACACTCAGAGAGCTACCTATATTCGACATTAAAATTGTAAACAAACAAATGTCTATTTGTTTAGAAAACATTTTGGCCACCTCCCTCCCCTTTTTAAGCACTCTTGAGGTATCTTATTGTTTAAATTCCCATTTCCCAGGTTCCTGGGAATATTGAAATTGCTTTTAATGCTTTTCAGTCATTTGTATTTGCCCAGGAGCCAGTTCTGCTCCATCTGGCAGATATTCTTGATGGAGTTGTTTTAAGTGAAAGAAGGGTGGGGCAAGGTTTAGGAAAACAGAAGGAGGGTAGTATCAGTATAGGAGGGATTAACGGAGGAAAGTGGAGGGAAGAAGAGAGGGGTGCTATGAACAGGCTTAATTTCCAGTCATTTCTGTTGAGCCTGACCACCTCCTTCTGCCAGGTCTATGTTCACGGTGTGCTCATCACTTATTTCCATCAAGGCTGATTTTTCCATCCTCCCGTAGGATGATTTATTTTCATCAGTATCAACTTCCACTCATCCAACCTGGAGATCCTCAGTCTGGAGCCTGACCCTCTTTCAGCCTCTAAGGACAAGTTCAGCAGATGATAGCAGCTACATCTCCCTTTTTTCATGGAACACTGGTAAAAGCAATAAGTGCCTACTGGGCTTTTTATCTATGATCTCAGGCAGTCTTTACAAGACCTGTCTGTAAGTGTCATCTTGTGACCCACCCTTTCACAGATGTGACAACTGACACCAAGAAAAGTGATAAGCAGCTTAGGTAGGGGACGCACAGCTAGCAAGAATCAGTACTAGGATCTGAACTCAATCTTGCCCTTTCCAAAAGCATATCTCTTTCCACTATGCTATAGGAAGTAGATTTATCTTCACCAGGTGACAAGTGGACAGGGTGGGCAGAACGCTTCTCCTTTTCCCCCAGTGTTCCTGCTCCTGTTGAATGAGTAGGACCTTCTCTCAACACTCTGCCTTCTCAGGAAAGGGCTGGTAGGGGGTGTTTCTACCCTTCTCTACATTCCTTAAAGAGTGTGAAACTCTCAGAGAGTAAAATCTTGAGGAGTCCACAAAATTTGTCTGGGGTGGGAGAGAGTTGGACTGGAGGGAAGGAAATTTCCTGGGCAAACTTTGACATAGGGGTCTTGGCCAGGTGCTGCCAGACCACACCACCACTTCTCCTGTTAATTCTTCCAGAAACAATACCAAGTATGCTTCTAAGAAACCGGAGCTCTGGAGTAAATAAATCAAGAGTTTTTTCATTGTTTGGGACAAAGCCTAATAAGAATTTACAGTGAGAAAGCAACATTAATCTCTATAGATGCCCTTTCCCAAGTAACTGCACATCTCTGTGTCTTAATTCTTTGATCTGCAAAACAGATACAATTATTCTTGTCTTCATAAATTACACTAGGCTTTGGGGAAGACAGATGGGGAATATATATGAGAAAGAATCTCATAACCATAGGAAGGAAAGCAGCTTATAACTCCAAGGTATTTATGTTATTAATTTTATTCAAAAACTAGAAATGGATTAGAAAGGCCACAAAGGCATTTTAGTGCTCTAAGCTGTTAGGAGGTTCCAGCTGAATAGACTCATCCAAAGTTTTCTTCAAACGAGCAGGATTAAGCTTTTATTTTTGTCAAACTGGAGGGTTTATTTGCTCTGCACAATTCCTACAGCCTCGTTGTGATTCATTTCAACTCTCAAAATTTAGACTGAACATATTTTGCAGTGAGGTAGACTGGATTGACATTTAGTTAAACATTCGATGAGACTGGTTTACAACGCATGCAGGAAACAGAGGCAGCCGCTAATTTTGTCCACGTTCGATGCCTATTGCAGGAAGGTCAAGGGTTTGCCTCCTTTGGTAAACAACCTCTTCCTACAAAATAAGAAAATTGTAAGCTGAACTATTGCTTGTTTTAAACATATATAAACAAACATTTAGATGTATGTTTCTTTTCCTTTTTTTATTGATACATAATAGTTGTACCTATTCTGGGGGTACATGTGATATATTGACACATGGATGTAATATATAATGATTAGATCAGGGTAGTTGGGATATCATTACCTCAAACATTTATCTTTTCTTTATGTTGGGAATATTGCAATTTTTCTCTTCTAACTACTTTTACTATATAATAGAATCTTGTTAGCTGTGGTCACCCACTGTACTATCAAAACTAGATTTTATTCTTTCTATATAACTATTTTTGTAACCATTAATTAACTTCTCTTCATCCCTCTCCCTTGCCTACTTCCCTTCCCAGCCTCTCATATCCACCGATCAACTCTCTATATTGATGAGATCCACTTTTTTAGCTCCCGCATGTAAGTGAGAACATGCATTATTTACCTTTCCACACCTGGCTTATTTCACTTAACATAATGATCTCCAATTCCATCCATGTTGCTGCAAATGACAATATTTTATTATTTTTTAATGGCTGAATAATATTCCATTGTGTGTTTATACCACACCTCCTTTTTAATTTATCTATTAATGGCATTTAGGTTGATTCCATAGCTTAGCTATTGTGAATAGTTATGTAATAAATATGGGAATGCAGGTATATCACTTTAATATATTGATTTCCTTTCTTTTGGACATATATTCAGCAGTGGGATTGCTGGATTATACTGTAGTACTATTTTTTTTAAAGGAATTTCTATACTGTTTTCCACAGTGGATGTACTAATTTACATTCCCAACAACAGTGTTTGAGGGTTCCTCTTTCTTGGCATCCTTACCAGCATCCATTATTTTTTGTCTTTTTGATAAAAGCCATTTTAGGTGGAGTGAGATTTTAATTTGCATTTCCCTTATAGTTAGTTAAGACCTTTTTTTTTCATATACATGTTGACCTGTATGTCTTCTTTTCAGAAATATCCATTTGGAATGTGGCCTACAACAAAGAGTATGAATTCTGAGCCGATGGGCCTAGTCCTGAATGGCAGCTTTCCATGATCCGCCTACTTGAAGTGCATACATGGATTTACTCCTCCACTTTGGGTTCTGCGTTTGGGAAATTGAGGCAATAATGCCAATTCCATTAGGTTTTCATGAAGTGTGGCAGACTCTTCCTAATATCTATTCTGTTTTTTTTTTTTTTTTTTTTTCCAGATGAGAAATTTGCCTATTTGTTCAGAGCAGCAATGTGTCCAACTAAATACTAGTGCTTCCTCAGCCTCCTATGCGGTAGGGGTGGCAGATGGGAAATAGGTAGTGTTCTACTGTGAGTCCCTAGGGGTAGTTTTTTATTTCCTAGGGGAAAAAAGGTGCTGAAAGGAATGGTGCATTATCTTTTTGCTTTGAATATGGTAGTGTTGTCTGGAGCTAGTAGCCATCTTACAAGCATGGGGACAAAGCTAAGGCTAGTAGACCAGAAAGATAGCACACTATTCCTTGTGGAAATAAAGCCAGAAATTTCTCACCTATAAAATGGAAGAACAATAAATTGTGTAAGCCATTCTAAGTTGGCATTTACATGTACCCAAATGCATTCCTTGCTGCAAAAGAGAATAAACAACGTAACAGTCGTAACTTGCAGACCACAATGCCTGGCACACTATGGAAATTCACTAGGTGTTGCTGCTGCTTCCTTGTGTTACTTAGTTACTGTATTAAACAAGAGATGGATTAATTAATATTCCTTCTTTTTAATTAGCTTTCCAAATATTAAATATCAATGACATACTAGACATTCTGTGAAACATGAAAATACGAAGATGAATGAGACTGGGCCCTTGCCCTTGAGTTGTTCAAAATCTTAATGGGAAGATAATTAACTGCAATTCAAGGTAATGAGTACTAGTGTGGAAACAGGTATATAATGCTTTAGGAGTATGGGATGTAAAACTGAATATCAATAGCTGTGAGACAAGCACAAAAGAGAAAGAAAAATCTTCCAACCCGGAGAAAGAGTGGCCAAGCCCAGCATGTGGCTATTGAAAATTTTGCAGAGAAAAGTAGATTTATCTGTCTATGTCATAGCATTGAGTTACACAAAAATTTGAACCTACAACCCTGAAATATAACAATAATAATAACTAGCTAACATTTACAAGAAATTTCCTTATAATCTGGTGCTCAAAAAGTATCATTTTATTTAATATTCACAACAACTCTCTGGGCTAAGAGCTAATGCTATTCACATTTTACAGATGAAGGGACGGAGACTCAGTTAAGTTGTTATTTGCCCAAAGTCACACAGGTGTATAAAAAGTGGAGTTAAGGCTGAAATCCCATACATGGTATTAGTAAAGTCTGCTCCATTAAATACCTTGGCAATATCTATGGTTTTGAGATCTGTGGTTTCCAAGATATACTTGTGATTTATTTTGTGATATTATGATTCTCTTGGTGAGTGGCTGCTCTCTGGTCTGCCATCCAGAACTCCCACCTGTGCAAGGCATAGTAAGTGAAGGCCAATAACATTTTTATTTCAATTTGTTCTATTTTTGCCTGCTTATATGTTTTCAAGATAGTTTCCACCTCAGTGAGTGCTAGAATCCTGGGTCCCCTAGATCAGGCCATACCTGAAGACATCCTAACTCTGGACTTTCATTACGTGAGCGTAAAACATCCTCTTTTGTTTGCCCTAATCCAGTTGGAGTTGTGTTTCTTTTCTTTTGACCCAACGAATCCAAACGAATACACTATGCATCCTCCCAAAAGTAGAACCCCTTAGTATATAGTTAAGGAGATTGGACTTTGTGGAAACTCAGTATTTAATGATGCATTGTTTATCTTTGTATCTCCAGTACCAAATCCTTTGCCTAACACTTTGTAAACCCTCTTTAAGTATTCAGGGTCAGAAAGCCTATCTCTCTTTGTAAACCCTCTAAGTATTCAGTGTCAGAAAGCCTATCTCTCTTTCTCTCTCTTTTTTTAAATGTAGGTCTACTTTGTTTCTCATGATTAATGAGCATTTTAGTTCCCGAATCCAATCAGTCTCATATTCTTTTTTGCCTAGGACCTTATGTTGGCAGATTAAACTTTCTAAGAAAGTCCCTTGCAATTCCCGAGACAATCTCAGGTCAAACATGCCCTGTGCCTCGGTCATGGGTAGCACACAGGATGGAGCTCCTTTCAATCCATATTGAATTCATTGGTTCCAGGACTTCCAATTTGATCCTACCTGAAGCTCTCATTTTTCCAGGAGCCTTCTGGAGCCAACAGGGATTATTTTTGGCTCAGACCCTTCTTGTCAAGCTCACTGCCATCTCTAATTCACAGGCTGGCAGTCATGGGGCAGCCACTGAAGCCTCATGCCCAGTGGGCAGCTATTCTGGGATGTTTGTGCTTGACATTCACGATGGCTTCCTGGCTGACTCACTCCCCAGTCCAGCCCCCATCGTGCTGGGCTAGGGTAGCTCAGCAGCCTGTTTTGATTCTCCTAATCAAAGAGCAGCATCCTAAAATCTTGCAGTCAGCCATGCACACCAGACTGGGAAGAAATTGTCAGCTGCTAAATTTAACCACAGCCACTTTAGAAATGAGCTGCTGGGAGATTCTGAGAATGTAAACTGGGGAGATTCTTTCTTCTTCTCTTTCTTTAATTTTTCTTCTGATGTTTGAATCAACTGGCTGAGTTAAATCCTGGATGAACTATTTGTTACTACTCTTGGAGAAGTTACTTCAGTACTCTGAGCCCTAGTCCTCGCCCCATTGTTGAGAGTAATTTCTCTCAACAAATGGTAACAATAAAGCCTACACAGTAGGATTGTTTATAGGATTAGGAATAATTAGCTTGTCTAACAGGCCTGATACAGTGCCAGGCATCTTGTTCATTACCATGTTGTTCTTGTTTCTCATTAATTTTCCAACCACCTGGGCCAACCACCTAGTAGGTGCTCATTAAATGTCAAGAGAATAAGTGAATAAAATAATGAATGAATGAATAAATGTTGGCATCATAACCCTTGTTCTTCCTCTTTTATCCTACTTTGATCTTTTAAATAGACTAGATGATCCACATAATGCATACTGCAGGCATTGGACAATTGCCCATCTCAGAAAACATGCAGAGTGCATCTTGACACCTCTCATGTCAACTCGTAACTTCCCCATCTGCCTTCTCTACTGACATTCAGCCCTGCCTAAAGCATTCCCGGACTCTGACACTTTTCCCATGGCCCACTTCTCTGGGGCCTGTTTTGCACATGCCACTCTGGCTCTCTCTGACACTCTCCTAAGACGATTCTGATGTACTTTGGACCTCACTTCCTCCTGCTTAAAGACATTCCCATTACCTTGCTGGGATAGCCCCGGGGCCAAGCTGTCGCTCCCCTTCAGGTGTGGAGGGGCACTGCCTCTGAACCACACACTTTGCAACTTTCAGTTCAGGGTTCCTTGCTGGGAATCAATGCATTCTATAATGAGTTTCCACCTTCTTGCTTAGATCTCCTTCACAGTAAACTTTTTATTCCAGACACCCAACTCTAATCCCTGTCTCCTGAAGATACATTGCCGGACACATAGGGAATGCATAGAAGTGTTTGCTGTTATCATAACATTAATATTATTAATCATATCAATACTTTTAAAAAATGAATTGTCTTACATTCTTCCAAGTTGCATTTCGCTATTTTCCTAATGGTGCAGCTCAAAGCCCACTCCAGTCATTGACAAAAACAAGCTACAATAGTGATGACAACAACATAGCAATGCCAAGAATGCTAATAGCTGACTTCAAAGGAGCACCACCAGTGGGCCAGGCTTGCTATTAAGCACTTCTCACTCACTAACACAGGTTACTGTAATAGCAACTTAATGGCTTCTATCTCCCCACTGAACAGATCAGTAAATAGAAACTTAGAGAGGCTAAGAAATGCTCTCAGTGTAAAAAAAAAAAGGCAAACAAATTTTAACTCCAGAGTCTTAAAATGTAACCTTCAGAACCTCAACTTCTTATCTTTGCGATGAGTTAACCATAACCTTTTTTTTTTACGTTTAGGGAGACGATTAAATAAAAGAATACCTGTGAAGCACTTAGAGTATCTGGCATTCAGTGGCTGCAATAGCTGTCAGTGAAGTTGCTGCTGCTGCTGCTACTGAACACTCATCTGAAGTCCATGTTTGCTCTTTGAATTATTCACTAGCTTGTAGAGACCCAGAACCTTTATTATGTTGCTGCCTAATTTCCTGTGTATATATGCTTTGTCTCCACAGAAGGACTATAAGCTCCTTCACTGCAGAAACCAGCCTTGGTACAAAATTCTGGTCTTTGGGGTTCTCAGTTTTCTTCTCTGAAACAGGATTTTTGATGCTTCCCAAAGCCCCTTCCAAATATGACATTCTCTGCTTCCATAAATGTTATTTATTCTGACCTCTCCCACAGCCTGTGACACTCCACTTTGCATGCAATACTCAATAAATATGTAATGAATTATTAACATCTAGAGGTGAAATCTCAGGTACTAGGGAGGTTCTTTAATTTTGACTTCGGTGAAAGAGGGAGAAAAAGATGTAACCAGGTTATAAGGTGCATTACAATTGATATCTAAAGATTTCAACTGAGGGAACTGGAAACTGGGGCATTTATAGGTGGTGGAAATGATGTGAGCTTTGAAAAGTGAGGAAATTCCTTTCCCAAAGGGATATTGGGCTTTCACTGCCCTCTATTTCAGTCAGTTCTGAAAACGTACATGTTACTGGGTTTTGCCAGTCTTGTTGGCTGGCTTCTGCTGAGAGGGAAGGAAAAGAATAAGACAGTGAAGGAAAGTGAGCTAAATTTAGTGGGATGGCCCAAGGCTCCAGGCAGTGGCTGAAGGCAGCTCCTAATTACTTAGCCTCCCTGGGAGATAGGAATAAAGTTTTCCTGAAAACAGGGTAAGAGAACTGGGAGGAGCAATGTATTGCAACATGTGCAAGCTTCCTCTATTCACTCCTTCTCCTAATTGAGATCTGCAGAAAGCTTAATCAGTGGTGGTGTTTGATAGCATTTATTGAGCACCACCTGTGAGCCATGCTCTACATTAGACCCTGGGATACAGAAAGATATAGGACATAGCCCCTGCTCTGAAGAATCACCGTTTATTGGTGGGAAAACCAACACGTAAACAATTATCAAAATATGTTGTGATATGTCATGTGATGGAATTATGTGGAGTAGTGTTGGCATCTTTGAACACCACAAGCTACACCAGAGGCAGGGATTAAGGTGGGGGTCTCACAAGGAACTCCTGAACCACAGGCTGTCATGTAAAAAATAGGTGCTATTTTAATCATCAAGTTTGTAGCAATTTCTTATGAATCGTTAAAAACCAATACAGGACTATTATAAATGGTACAGATTTAATATATTTTTCTAAATTATACCTCATGATGCATGTGGTTAAGATCTAAACTTCTCCCACTCTGTACCTCTTATCATGTTGGTCATTGTCACTCCTGTGATGTTCTGGGATAACATACACATGAAGCAGATCTAGGAGAATGTCAACTCCATTTTATGAGTATTTTCTTAACTTTTAAAAAAATTTTCAAATACTTGTAGATTCACACATCATGTTTCTTACAACTCCTTGTAAGAAATAATATAGAGAGATCCTGTGTACCCTTCATTTTGCTTCCCCCATAAGGTAACATCTTGCTTAACTATAGTATGATATCACAACCAGGAAACTGACATTCTTATAACCCACTGACCTTATTCAGATTTCACTAGTTTTATGTACTTTTGCATATATGTGTGTTCATTTGGTTCTATGCAATTTTATCACAAGTGCATGTTTATCCAACCACTGCAATAGTTAAGATCCATACCAGTTTTATGCAAGAATCCTTCTTCATGGGAGCCGGGTTTCTTTTTACCCGAAATTTGTGCATGGCTTTCATCCCTTGTGGTCTGGGCCAGATGAGCCAATATTCATTTCCCTGATCTGGATTACGGACCATCTTTAGTAGAAGGGACACTGATAGTTTTATCACTTGAGGTTCCTGGCTCCAAATGTCAGAATGCTTAAATATTTTATGTTTTTTAAAATGAGTATTTTCAGAAACACATAAATTACAGAGGTAGTTCTTTCTGGCTTCAGGCATGACTGGATCCAGGGTACCAAATCATGACTTTAGTTTTAGCATCCAAAGATCTCTGTTATGTTTTCCTTCATGGATAATTTTTATCAAGCATCTCTTTCCTTGCAGTAGCTTCAGACAGGCCATCACTAATGCCCTACAGTTTAACAATCCCAGAGAAGTCTTGGGATTCAGCTTCATTGTCATGGGATTCATTTTTGAGAACATCCTTTTGGCCGGTGGAATGGAAATATTCTGATTTAGCAGGACTGGGCAGAGGAATATGATTAGCCTCACTCTAACCATGTTGGATTCAGAGAGGAGAAGGTGGAATGGGTGCTGGGCTGCAAACTCATGATAGTCCTTGACCTCACCTACTCTCATTCCCTTCTCTCATATATGAGGAGACCCCAGACCCTATGCTCCATACCTACTCCTTAGTAGGTGAACACAAAGAGGGGAAAAAGAAAAAGAAAGGCTGAAGTGAAGAATAGAGTAAGAGAAAGAAGAGATTTCCCAAAAGAAGGTCAAAGAGAGAAGAAGTACAATAGAGAAATAACCTCTCCTGGACAAAAAAAAAAAAAAAAAAAATCGAAAATGACTTTCTTCAAGAAGAAACAAGGGCTTCCATTAAGTTGGTGCAAAAGGAATTGTGGTTTTGTCATTATAGCAAAAACCACAATGACTTTTGCCTCAACATTGTATGTTACTAAGATCTCCCTTCAGACCTCTCTCCACCTAACCCCTCCACCCAGTCTGTCTTCTAAAGCTCTTCAGTGTTTTTGTTCTTGAACCAAAATGGATCAAGAAGGGGTCACAGAGACTTCTATTAGCAATGTAGCTCTTACTCGGGTTACCATGTGTCTCATTTTCTCAGTACTCAGGTTTCTGAAAACTGAACTCCACAGAAGTGTTAATTTGAATTTATGACAGTTACTGAGTCCTAATAACATTCAAGAGCATCTTTGAATTCAAAGAAGTGACAAGTAGAATTTCAGAAACTGCAGAAGGTCAAGGTGGGAACTATCTTTTGCCAAGCAGGATCATTGGGAAACTCTCCAAATATGGTCATTTAGGCAGCCACTTTGTTGGGCTTGTCTTTTAAAGAAACAAGCTGACTGAAAGTTAAATGAATCTCAAGCCCAAACTGCTTCCTTTAATTTTCCCTTGTGTCAAATAAGCTATATAATTATCGATAACTATGTGCGTCCAAGTATTTGTTTAAAGGGCAATTTAATGTCGGTGATATATATTCATGAGTTATTAAGTAGCTGCATATTTCCTGTGTATTGTTTTCTTAACATATGATTAATTGAAGTTTAATGAAGTTTTAAAAGACATTTTTCCAATTTTGTCTGGAATGCTGTCTTCTCTCCAGAAATTACAATTATCCACTGTGGAACAACTTTGTAAAAAGGATAGAAAGGGGAGGTTTTGGGCTTCTGACCTTCCTCTTTTAAATACATCTATATGACCCAAGGCACATTTCTAACAAATATGCTGCTGTTGGGTTACAGGAGACTGAGTTGTTGACTTCTCATTCTTTAAGGCAGCTGGGTAGGATCTGCTGCAGCAGGAGTCCTCATACTAGTTGACTCTGGATACATCACCTCATTCTTTGTTGTTGTTGTTGTTGTTGAGATAGAGTTTCGCTCTGTCACCCAGGCTGGAGTGCAGTGGCACAATCTTGGCTCACTGCAAGCCCTGCCTCCCAGGTTCACGCCATTCTCCTGCCTCAGACTCCCGAGTAGCTGGGACTACAGGCGCCCACCACCATGCCCAGCTTTTTTTTTTTTAATTTTTAGTAGAGACGGGGTTTCACCATATTAGCCAGAATGGTCTCGATCTCTTGACCTCGTGATCCGCCCACCTCGCCCTCCCAAAGTGCACCTCATTCTTTAGAGTGTCCTGCATATATTATCGTTATCATTATCATTATCCAGACCAGTTTCATAGAGGGATCCCTCGTGAGAGCTGGATATGGCTTGTCCCCGCCAAAACCCAAGTTGAAATTTGTTTCCCAATGTGGCAGAGTTGGGATGTGGGGCCTAGTAGGAGGTGTTTTGGTCATGGGGGTGGATCCTTCATGAATAGATTAATGCCCTCCTATGGGAGCGAGTGAGTCCTCCTGGGTTAGTTACCAGAGACTGGGAGAGCTGGTTGCTATGCAAGTGTATTTGGCACTCTTACTTTCCCTTTGTCATGTGATCATGTGGAAGATGGGGGAAGCACATGCAATCACATGTATACAGGTATATGTTACTTTCAGGTCTGGCCCATAAAACTCAAGCAATTCTTTACGTTCTTTTGGCATTTTGCAGGGGACTCAATTCCCCGGTGGGTGATGTAGTCTGGGTTCCTAAACTACTGTGTAAAGGAGAACTTTCTCTGAATTCCCTACCCCTAACTCATTGGACTGTACCATGAGCAAGAAACACATTTTTCTTGTGGTAAGATACAGGTTTTGTGTGTTGCTAATGCAGCAGCATTTTGGATAATCTTGGCTCCTGACATCCCTCAGCTGCTAACAAAATTAATCAATGTTTCAAAATGGCAGTACCTGATCCAAGCCTTTTCCTGATGTTTGAAGTTTGGCCAACATAGTGGACCTCACTGCCTCCTCCTTGCTTAGTAGTGATTTCATCTGCAATTTTATCACATAAGTAGACTGACCAGTGAATAAATGAGCAGAGGCTATTTGGAGGGACAGCCTTCTAGTGCCATAGGAACTATAAATCTGATCCTAACAAACTCTTGGAGACAGTGAGCTCACTGATTACTAGATTACTAGTTTACTTTACCAGAGGCACCGACCTATGGGTTTCCTTTCTGAGCTGCAATTGGGGGGTATATATGCTGGCCTAAGGTCAACTACAGCAGCAGCCAAAAGAAGCTGTAGTCAGTGAATCAGTGACAGTTTTGTGAGAGCTTTCAAGCAGGCAGTCGTCACTGATGATGTAATAATATTCTTCTTGTACTGAAGTTTTGATCGTTGTTGGTTTTTCTTTTTCTTTTTTCTTTTTTTTTTTTTTTTTTTGAGACGGAGTCTCCCTCTGCCACCCAGGCTGGAGTGCTGTGGTGGGATCTCAGCTTACTGCAAGCTCCGCCTCCCGGGTTTACACCATTCTCCTGCCTCAGCCTCCCGAGTTGCTGGGACTACAGGTGCCGCCACCTCACCCGGCTAATTTTTTGTATTTTTTTTAGTAGAGACAGGGTTTCACCGTGTTAGCCAGGATGGTCTCGATCTCCTGACCTCGTGATCCGCCCGTCTCGGCCTCCCAAAGTGCTGGGATTACAGGCTTGAGCCACTGCGCCCAGCCTTGTTTTTCTTTTTCTTTCTTTGTCTTCTTAGTTAAAATTAGTACATTTTTCTTGCTTAGGTGACAGGTTGCTGGGATGGTAACTTTCACTTTTTGTGTAGACATAAGAAGGAAAATGAATACTCGCAGTCTGGAGGGGAGGGAAGAGGTAAAGTATCACTAGAACCCTAGGGAGACTTACCTTCAGTAGAGTCACAAGAAGATCTGCATAGAGTCCTTACCTAGAGGACATATGTCTGCTACTGAAAAATCACAGTTATATGCCCTTAGATTTATTCTGGAAAGAGGCTCTCCAGAAAGAAGAGATGGTTGGTCAGTCTTTCTTGCCCCCATTCACAAAGTCTCAGCTTCCCTTTGAGGTGGACTTCCTTATTTTATTACACTGGTCTCCATGGCGGAGACAGTGCTCTCCTTGAATGCTCAAATATAGACAAGCTATCTTTTTCTTAGCTGAATTGGGTGGCAGTCTTCAAAAGAGGTTCTCAGATTCTAAGTAGAAAAGGGGAATTCATGAAGCATATGAAATTAAAAGTAGTCCAAATCACAGGTTGCAGTGGTTTGTCATTTCCACTTGCTTGCCTGAAGGATTACCATGGAGGGTATTTGGCTGGACTCTGTACTACCACAATAGAGAGGTGTCTCTAGTTACAAGAGTTCCTCCACATGGAAGCTTCGTCAGAGAGCTATCTCACGGACAAGGAATAGGGTGATCTCTTCTTTGATGAAGAAAAACCAATATAGAATTTTCTTCATTCTTTAATTAGGGTAATTTCTTTCACTTTTTGGGGGGTATAAGAGATATACTCATTTCTCCAGCTATAGGACTGACTTCCCACATCAAGTTCAATGCATATAAGAATTGAAGTAACTTTTCTTATTGGTCTAATCACATTTTAAATTGTTTTTGTGAACTTGTGTAAACATATATCGAGTTAAAAGTAAGTCTCTGTACCACGCCTGATTCAAGATTTTGAGTTTTCTTTCCCAGAGTTAACAACATTTTACGTTTTTTTTTTTTTTTTTTGGTGTATCTTTCCTTCAATAAATGTATTGTTTTTAAAGTCTACTTTGTGTTAGGCACTGTTCTAGGCAGGCCACATTACATTTACCTTCAAGATATCCAGAATCTGACCTTTTTTTTTTTACCACTGTTTTTTTGAAAAATAGAGACAGAATCTTGCTCTGTTGCCCAGGTTGAGGCGCAGTAGTGTGGTCATAGCTCACTTTTTTGGCCTTAAACGCCTATCTCATTGTTGTCCAGGCTAATTTTAAATTCCTGGCCTCAAGTTATCGTCCTGCCTCAGCCTTACAAAGTGCTGAGATTTCAGGCATGAGCCACTGCATCCAGCCTCCTTTGACCACTTCTGTCATTATCACCTTGGCCCTCTCTTGTCAATTGTCACATTAACCTCCTTCTAGCATAATTTGGACCCATTCACTTTAAGACAAAATTTTTCTCTTTTTTCCCCAAAGTATATCATTATCTTGCATGCATATTATGAAATATATTATTTTACATTGTTTTCAAAAATAAAGATGCAATAAATTCCAAATATAAAAAGCTTATAGCTAACATCATATTCAAGGAGAGAAAAAACAAAGCTTTTTCTCTATGATCAGGAACAAGACAAGAATACCCACTCTCACCACTTCTATTCCAGTTAGTTCTGGAAGTATTATCCAGAATAATTTAACAACAACAACAACAACAAATAATAAAAGAAGCAAAATTATCTCTTTTATTCAGATGACATAATCTTATATGTAGAAAATTCTAAAGATGTCACAACAAAGCTAATATACTAATTCAGCAAAGCTGCAGAATACAAAATCAACATGCAAAAATTAGTTGCATTTCTTTACACTAACGTTAAACAGTCTGAAAAGAGAATTAAAAAAATTTTCATTTACAACACTATTTAAAAAATAAAATAGGCATAAACTTAACCAAGGAGGTGAAGGTCTTGTACACTAAACTTTATAAAACATTGCTGAAAGAAGTGAAAGTTGACACAAGTAAACAGAAAGATAACCCTTATTCATAGTTTCAAAGACTTAACATTGTTAAAATGTCCATACTACCCAAACTGATCTACAGATTCAAGGCAATTCCTATCAAAATTCCAATAGCACTTCTTTTTTTTACAGAAATAGAAAAAGCAATCTTGAAATTTATATTGAATCACAAAGAAGCCCATATAGTCAAAACAATCTTGAAAAAAAAGAACAAAACTGGAGGCCTTTAGCTTTCTGATTTCAAAATATGTTACAAAGCTACAATAATCAAAATAATATGGTACTGGCAAAGACAGACATATAGACTAATATAACAGAATAGAGATCCCTGAAATAAAGCCAAGTATGTACTGTCAAGTAATCTTTGACGAGGGTGCCAAGACTACACAATGGGGAAAGGATAGTCTATGCAATATATGTCACTGGGGAAACTGAAAATAAAAATGAAATTGGAGCCCCATATTATGTCATACACAAAAAATAAAATTGAGCCTTCTATTACATCATACACAGGAATCAACACAAATTGATTAAAGGCCTAAATGTAAGACCTGAAACTATAAAACTCTTTGAAGAGAAACATAGGAGAAATATTTCATAACATTGGTCTTAACAATGATTTCTTACATGTGGCATCAAAAGAATAGGCAACACAAGCACAAATAGACAGGTAGGACTAAATCAAACTAAGAATCATCTGCACAGCAAAGAAAACAATAACAGGTTCCAAAAGACACCTACAGAATGAGAGAAAATATTTGAAAACCACATATCTAATAAGGGTTAACATCTAAAGTAGATAAGGAGCTGACACAATCTAATAACAAAAACATCCTAAATAATGTGATTTATGAAATGAGGAAAGGACTTGAATCTACATTTCCCCAAGGAGACATGAAAGTGGACAACAGATATATAAAAATATGCACAATATCATTAATCATTACTGATCATCACCACCTGACCAATCTTATGACTCTAAAAAGAGATGTATAGTTGTAGAATGTAGAATGAACAGAATAGTCCCAGTGTCAATTAGAAAAAGATCATGTATTTCCTATCATTAGAAATTAGGCATTTCATCTTCTGTAAGGCCACATCAAAATTCCTCAGAGACTGTTAGTTCTTATTTCTTTATTGGCTAGGATGGGACAATGAAATTTCTAGTAACTCTTTTGTTTAAAATATTGACAAATGTCTTTGTCTAAGTGGGGGCAGGATGTCAATGCTTCTTGAGGGTTTACTAACCTGTTATTTATTTTCAAGGTCCTGCCACTCAAACCTTTCCAACCAAGGTAGAAGTCAGTATCTTGGCCTATTTTGTGCTCCCATAACAGAATACCTGAGACTGGGTAATTTACAAAGAACAGAAATTTGTTTCTCACAGTTTTAGAGGCTGGGAAGTCTGAAATCAAGGCTTCAGCAGGTTGGTGTCTGTCAAGGGCCTGGTCTCTGCTTCCCAGATGGTGCCTTGAATTAAGCATTCTCCAGGGAGGAGGAACATTATTTCTCAAATGACAGAAAAATGGAAGAGCAAAGGGAGAAAACCCACCTCTGAAAGCCCCTTTCTAAATGCATTAAACCTGCCCCATAAAGGTGGAGCCTAATTACCTGTTAAAGTCCCACCTCTTAATACCTTTCCAATGACAACTGAAGTTTGATTTGTGTTTTTGAGACAACAAACATTCAAACCATAGTAGCCAATGAGGCTTCAAATGCAAGTTTTAATTCTTAATCAACTTTTTTGTTCTCCATCCTGGGTTTTGGAAAGTCTTTCAGGAAGGCAATCTTAAAATCCAAAATTTGTGGGAACTTCCCTATAACATTTAAAGAATACAAACCCTAGGATATCCAAGATTTTATTTTCTTTTTATTTAAGACTTTTCACAAGTGATCAATGTTGTTAAATGTCAAAGTTCTCCAAAGTGAGTCACTGTGATATCAAATTGCTCTTGGTGAAATTATGACATTTAGAAAGACATGTGCATGGGTAATACTTGTAATGCAAAAACATGAAAAAACACAGGGTTTGGCTTGGAGGGAGCTTAGATTTAGGGCTCATGATAAATGCAAAAATGCTAACTTATGTCTCTGGAATCTGGACATAGACCAGCTTTGATCAGCTGCTGGCCCAGGAACCCAAAAGTCCAGACAGACTGACTTGGACACAGCAGCTCTAATCAAACAGAAAAACAAAGACAATTATGAGGAAGGTCTTTATAGGGCTTTGATAAGGTGATCCAAAGCAAAGTTTATCCAAGGTTGTCAGTTTGATGAGAACATTGGAACTCATCAGCTTTTGCAGCCATCTTGAGGATAGATGTATAGGATCTATGTCTACCTTCCCTCCATAGACTTTCTCTTACAGATGAAAAGTGCTCAAGATATTGGACAAACAGAAAGACAATAGATGATGGTGTTAAAAGCTAAATTTTGCAAAAGAACAATATAATTTGATGGGAAATCAAAAGTCTAAGAAACCAAATATAAATAACACTCCAGATTTCAAGCAGTAATGAAACTTAGCTTCATTATGAGACTTACTTTGCTGTAGTAGGCAAAATTGCCTTGAGCAGGTGGAGTCTCAAGGGGTCTAATATAAGCACACTGTTTTCAAGGTCCTGTTTTGTGGTGGTAGGCTTCTTGTTGGAATCTTAGTAGGACCTCTAGGATAGTTGATGTGCTCTGACCAATGAATAGCCAATAGGAACACACTTGAAGCTTAAAAAAAGTTAGA